>NW_027509194.1:330000-367500 GCF_051911475.1 Siphateles boraxobius
ATTCAGATCAGCCACCTGTCAATCATCCAGCAGTCTATGATTCAGATCAGCCACCTGTCAATCATCCAGCAGCCTATGATTCAGATCAGCCACCTGTCAATCACCCAGCAGTCTATGATTCAGATCAGCCACCTGTCAATCATCCAGCAGTCTATGATTCAGATCAGCCACCTGTCAATCACCCAGCAGTCTATGATTCAGATCAGCCACCTGTCAATCATCCAGCAGCCTATGATTCAGATCAGCCACCTGTCAATCATCCAGCAGCCTATGATTCAGATCAGCCACCTGTCAATCATCCAGCAGCCTATGATTCAGATCAGCCACCTGTCAATCATCCAGCAGCCTATGATTCAGATCAGCCACCTGTCAATCATCCAGCAGCCTATGATTCAGATCAGCCACCTGTCAATCATCCAGCAGCCTATGATTCAGATCAGCCACCTGTCAATCATCCAGCAGCCTATGATTCAGATCAGCCACCTGTCAATCATCCAGCAGTCTATGATTCAGATCAGCCACCTGTCAATCATCCAGCAGTCTATGATTCATAACTTCAACACACTGTGATTGAACCCTTGGGAGAAACACAAAACACGGATGTGCTGTGACAGACAGATGTTCAGTGTGTGTGTGTGGTCATGTGACCCTCCAGGCCGAGCAAATGTCAAATGTTGATTTGTGTTTGATGGTCTTATAGGTCGGCGTGTGTGTGTGACTGTTGTTCATCAAATGAGAGTGTTTGATCGCGGTCTGAACACCCGCCTGAGGAAAGATGAGCTCATGTGAGAGGTTAAAACAGGACACCACACACACACACACACACACACACACACACACACACACACACACACACACACACACACACACACACACAATAAACACACACACACACACACAATAAACACACACACAGCCTGACCCTGACCTAATTTCAGAGGATTTAACAGTGCGAGGAGATTCATAGAATACACACACACACACACAGCAGCGAATGAACATCACATGTTGATGTGTAATGAGTGTGTATTTTTGCCATGAGCGAGTGAACGACGACAGTGACACAAACCTTGACAAAAACAACATTCAAAGGTTGCATGATCCTGGCAAAAACAAATATCTTTTTCTGCCATATATATATATATCTCGCAACATTAAAACACAGGAATGTTCAGCACATGACTTGAATAGCTGTATTTGGAAATATTTTAAAGTCCCCCTCTGTTGTAAATCCAGTGTTTAATGTTGTTTATATGTCTATGTGGTGTTTTTAATATGCTTTAAGACAAACCATGTGTAAATTCATAAGTCGACAGCATTGCTGAGTATTTTCTGCTTAAAACTGCAGTGAACCAAAGACAGTCTCAAAAACACGCTTTGAAATCGCTGGTGTTTCTGACGTCACAAACTACCTTGTAACCAATCAGATCAACGAGTGATCGTCAACGAGTGGTTCTCTGAGTGAGTGAGTGAGTGAGTGGAGGCGGGGCTCATTTTCATTTCATAGAAACACGAATACTAAACGAGGCAAGGGTGTCGAGTTACATTCAAGATATTTTAAAGCATTTTTAAGGAAAGAACATTTAAACATGTCATTTTGGTGAGTTTTAACAGATAAAGTGATCGACTACAGGGCGCTTTAAACATTCCAGGTGATTTAGTTGGGGAGTGCAAAATAAAAATAGCTGAAAAAGCTGTAAAAAAATATTTATTTTACTCCTTTATTGAGTCCTTTTTAGAATTAAATTTGTATTTTTTTACTTTAAATTTTTTTTAATACAACTGTAGAATTACAATGCTAATATTTCTGCCTTTCTTCATTTTTCAAATGTTGAACCATCAACTTTTATGTTGACGGGTGGCTGGCTATCAATGCAGACCGAATGCATTTTCAATCTGTTCTGAAGCGGATTGTTTTATTGAGCGTGCAGACGGTAAAACTGCCCCACAATCCCCCTCTCTCACCTGATGACGGTGGACACAGGTGTGTGTGGACCTTTATCCTTCAGCTCCTGTACGTTCACCACCTGAGGAACCGTCTTCAGCGTGGACTCGCTCAAACACGCACCTAGAAACAGAGCAGATATGCTCGTCAACGGGTTTCTGATGATATTAAATGATTACAGGCCCATTTATGATCAACTGCGAGTGTGTTATCAAATGATTATGATACATCGTACTGATGATGTCAGCTAAAACTGAACTCTCAATGGCGTTTTACTAAACAGTCTAAAACAGATTTTATAGAGAGAATCATGGAAATGTTTCACTTTATGATATATATATTTTTCAAATATACACTTGATGTTACACTTACGGTCTAAGAGAAGTGCAAAAGGCTTCAAAAGTTGCAAAAAGGTGATTAGGTTTTTGTTTTAATAGATTAATGTATGAGTGCTTTACACAATATAATCTCTATGATATTTCTAAAATACTTTACAAAACTTTTTTCTACACTACTGTTCAGAAGTTTGGAATATTAATGTTTTTTAAAGTCTCTTCTGCTCTCCAAACCTGCATTTATTTGATTAAAAATACAGTAAAAATAGTAAAATATTAATTCGATGTAAATCATCTGTTTCCTGTGTGAATATATAGTAAAGCGTAATTTATTCCTGTGATCAAAGCTGAATTTTCAGCATCATTACTCCAGTCTTCAGTGTCACATGATCCTTCAGAAATCAGTATAATATGATGATTTGATGCTCAAGAAACATATATGATTATTATTATCAGTGTTGAAAACAGTTGTGCTGCTTTATATATATATATTTCCTTGATTCTTTGATGAATAGAAAGTTCAAAACAACAGCATTTATTTGATAGAAATATTTTGTAACATTATAAATGTCTTTAGTTACTTTTGATCAATTTAACGCATCCTTAAATTCTGTAGTGTATTATAAATAATAATACATAAATTGAAAGAGAACTAATGTTTTTGCAGTTCAGACAGTCTCTGGTGTCTGTCGCCCCCTAGTGTACAGAGACACATACTAATAAACACAGACATCTCATGTAAATGGATTATTATAAAAAATAGGGATGTAATAATATATCGTGTCACAATATATCGCAATACAAAAATGCAACAATATGTATCGTGAATAGTGACATTAAATATTGTGTACAGTTCACTCAAAATAAAAATATCTGAGAGAAAAAATTCAAGTTTTCAGAGTTTTAGTTTCAGTACTACATTAAACTATTATACATGTTGACTATAATGTATAATAATGAAATGAGGGAATATTTATGGGTCCTGATGATGCCAAATGTCTGATGTTTCCAATAAAAAGTGGCCTAGATTATTTTAAACATCTCGTCAGTGAAAGAGAGCAAGCATATTCGTTTAAAATAATTCTGTATTTTCAGCTTCAGAATCATGAATATTGTTATTCTGGTGTCTCAATTGTCATGTGCTTTGGGTTACCAGAACCAAGTCCAAGACTATTCATTTACACACACAATGTAATACCACATTTAGCATTTTAATCAATAGTACATTTTTTGTAACCTTTTGTAATAATACTAAAGATCAGCTCGAAATATGTTATTTATTCGGTAAACATGTGAAGGCTAGTGTGTTTGTACCGGGTTTCTGGCTGGTCATGTGTCTGCTGAGGGCGGCTCTCCCAGCAGCCTGAGGGGCGGGGACTGTGGTGGGCGTGGCCTTCTCAGTGGGCGGGGCTCCGTGCTTCACTGTTTTTGTGGCTAGCGCTGTGCTATCGGCACTGTCCATGTTTATCCTTGGAGCTGCAAAACATTCAAGAGACAGTCCAACCAAAAATTATTCAGACACCAGATATAATGTTTTATATTGTTTAACTAGTGTGTGCAGGACACCATAGTTCATTTATGCAAGTGAGGAGAGCAAAATAAAGTAAACTGTGACATATTATACCAAATATTCTTCATACAGTGACTACCAGTAACATTTATAAACATACAGGAGCAAAAATGATTGGGACACTTTGAGCTGATCATGTTTTGCTGAAGTGTTTTTTCTTTAATAACTAATGCAGCTTTTTACACCACAGACTGAACAACATGAAGCATTGCTTGGTAACTGGTTGAGCTAAACTGGTATTATCTAATTGTGTAGTTAAATTTAACAGCTGACAGATATTCAACATAATTCATGTGTGAGAGTCTAACAGAAGGACGGACAAAACCAGTGAAATATCAACTGAGTTCATAACTCTGAGTTCTTGTCATAAACAGTGATAATGTGAGAAATGTTGAAGATCTGACTGTAAATGACCGAGAACACGCATTATTAGGTTTATATTATATATATATATATATATATATATATATATAGGAGATGTTGGAGTGCGGTGTCACCGGCGCTGATGATCGGGACTCTGCTGAAGGGACTGGGACTGAAGCCCGGCTGTATGGAGGGAGTTCGGACCACGGTCGGGTGTCTCGGGATGCTGGGCATCAGAACCGGCTCGTCCTCGGCCAGCGCCAGCGAGTCCTCGGCCTCCAGAACCTGAGACAGAGACGAGCTCGAGCTCAGCTCATCCAGATCCTCGTAGAACTGAGGACACAGGAACGCGGACCGCGACAGGTTGGCTGAGGAACGGGACACACGGAGAGATCACGGACCGTTTCAGATTCAATTATGTGAATTTGTTCATTTCAATGAGTTTGATAGACAAAGTCACAGTAATACTTGGTTAAATGACTCACTAAGAGTTTAATTTGTTCATTTTAAATAGTTTTATATTTAAAACACACACGCGCTGTTTTCTGTGTTCGTGTGTGTCAGTATATTGGATCCGTGCAGCTCTTAAAGTGACGGCACTAATATTCCTGCTGTCTCTATAATAAACTGAATAACTTTTGTAACTATATTTATAATGTGTATTTTATTTATAAAGTGCAGAGTTATTTTATTTTTTGATACATTACAGTTTCAGTACCTGTACACCGTAAAATCGTAAAACGCTGTTTTATTTAAACGTATCTTTGTTCAGTTGTATCTATATCTTGCGATTGCTCATTTTTTAAGTTCTTTTTTAATTACTGTTTAAATTAAAACTTAAGAGTGTTTATTGTCTTTAATAATGCTTGAAATGTATATTAGTTCGGCTAGTAGTAAGTGTTCTTAAGCCTGTTGATTTCGGTTCATGATATTCAGCTACAATTAAATATTTTGCAATAAGACTAAATGTGAATGATATCTAGGTTTTATTTTATTCTATTCAATATTGGAATCGAAATTAGGAATCGATAAGCAGAATTCAAATTTCAAACGATACCCAACCCTAATTATCAGTACCTGAGATTATCAATGTCATATTTTTATGTTGTTCCCGCTGCTTTCTAAAATATAATCATCAAGAATTGGAAAACATGGAAAAGACGCTATTTATCGCGCGTCTGGTTAGAACACGTGTTTAGGCGAATCAAATTATGAATAATTTACTGGCCTTTTAAAACAAGTACTCCATTTGTGGAATCTGATTACATAATCTAGAAGACATGCATACAAAACACATGCTTCAGGAAAACACGTGTGTGTGTGTGTGAGACGTACCTGGAGCCGTGGATCGAACCGGTGGAGTCTGTCTCTTCGACAGGAAGTTCCTCAGCTGAGACTGCTTGGCTGGGGTCATTTTAGCTGCACACACACACACACACACACACACACACACACACACACACACACACACACACACACACACACATCAACATCTCACTGCAGCTCATCTGTGCAGAAGATCATGGCTCATTCAGATTGACATGTTAAGCCGTGTTTCCACCGCAGGAATCAGGATCTAAATGAAGTTCTGGGTAAATATTTCCAACTCAGAATAGGGGCTTTCGCACCGGACAAACATTTTCATAGTTCCTAGAAACTATTGGCGGAAGTTCCCGGATCTTGGCGTGTTCACACCGCAGGAACTAGGAACTCCTTTTAGAGGCTTTCGCACCGGATAAGTCTAGGAACGAGCCACCAGTGTTGTGACTTTTATTTTGACGGCGCTGAGCTCACAACGCTCGCATTCTCCGGGTTCATTAGTTTACGATCTGTCTAACACTCCTGTCTTGTACATTATTAGATAGAACTGTTATACATAGAAAGTAGACAGTAATAAACAGTTATTAGCGTGTGTTTGATGTCCAGTGTTGCGGAGCAGAAACACACAATCATGTTTCTCTCGGTCTCCTCATAGTCGCGTTGGATTTTCTCCACAGTGTAAAGATTAAGAGGCTCACCAATCACTGTTTTACATGATCGTATAGTTAGTTTCTGGAGTAAATATATAGTCTATAATCTGTGCGTTTAGACAGCCTTTATTAAAAATGGCGGGTGCTGGTGTTTTGCGTGCGTTCGGCCAATCAGCGAACACACAGATTATAGCCTATATATTTACTTCAGAAACTAACTCTACGATCATGTAGAACAGTAGCCGCGTTTCCATTACCCTTCAAATTGCGCAAATTGAAATTGCGAATTGAAAATACGCCCAATTTTAAATTTAAGACTTTTTAATGCCACTTTGAATGAAATTGAAGACCAAACCTGTGATGGAAATACACATTATAGTCCATACGTATATGTAATGTTTAACATAAGTAATTGAAGCAATTTAATATTAACTACTTGTTTATTGACCTAAAATCAAATGTAACATTTGCAATAGTGAGAATATTCAGAAAAATAGCTCCCGTCATGTTATGTTACTTAATTATACCATACGTTATAAGTAAAAAACTCAACATTTAGAATTTTTACCTCAGTATGTTTCTTCTGTGAGTTTTTTGGTTAGTTTGTTTATTAAGCGTGCAGGGCAACCACCCATATTGCATTACAATAATCTAGCCATGATGTCATGAACGCATGAACTAGTTGTCATTTTATAACTGAAGATGACTTGACTATCCGGTGCAAAAGCCCCTAAAGGACCTGTGCACTGAACGTGCTGATTGGTTGAGTAGAGTTCATGCCGCATTATGATTGGTCGACTCCACGCAGAATTTTATTTCAAACACGACCGATGACAAAGTTCAGGCTTTATTAAGCTTATATTCAGAGGATGGGAACTGTAAAGTCACGCAGTGCTACATCACCGGACTATAATCTCCACGGTACTTTAGATAGCGGTGGAAACGCAGATACCAACAGGTCTGGGGGAAAATAAGTTCCTGGGACGAATTGTTCGGGTAATTTCAGTGTAAACGCGGCTTTAGACATGAGATGGAGGCGGCTCTCATCAATCCTGCCACTCTTACATGGGGATTTGTCTTGAGTCCTGGGAGCCGTTTCCAGACTGGCCTTCAGAAGAGCTTCCTTCAAACTCTCCAGCTCACTGTCCAGACTGTAAAACAAACACACACACACACACACACACACACACACACACACACACACACACACACACACACACACACACACACACACACACACACGTGAATACTGACGCTTCTTCCATGACAAAAAACACAGTGCTTTACAGCGACACTCTCTCAATATCCTCATGGTTTATTATAAATTTGCAATAAATTGATTCATTAAAATATCATGATTTTAGCGGTTCAAGTGCGACAAAAGTCCGCAGGTCTCTGATAAACACTCAATTATTTTTGCAAAAATGAGTTTCATGTCAAAATGACCCGAAGGAAGGATGAGCGTTAAATATCTGAACTCTGAAATCCATATTTTATGTGCATTAGTTCTTAGAATATGAAGAACAGCAGTGCAACAATGTACATAATAATCCCTGGATGTTGAGGTTTATTCTAATTTGAACATTTTTACAGCATCCTGTGGTGGTACTGTAGTACAGTTACATAAATGCGCTGCAAAAATGCTTTTCTTACTTAGTATTTTTGTCTTGTTTCCAGTCCAAATATGTAAAAATTCTTAAATCAAGATGCATTTACTAAAGTAGTAAAATGCCATATGATATTATGTCTTGTTTTCTGGGGAAATGAATCTAAATGAAGTGAGTTGTTGCTTAAAACAAGCAAAATGATCTGCCAATGGGGTGAGAAGCTGTTCTCTCAAGCAAACCCTTGATGAGCATCGCTGGAGAACAAGTGCAAATCAAAGCCACTTCATAAACCTGATCTACGCAAGAGTCTGCACTCTAATAAAGGCATTTTCAACAGATCACATGGTGGAGTTTTGATTCAATCTAGTCCCGAAAATCACCAACATTTGCCATTCACAAACAAACACTGCAAAAAATGATTTTCTTACTCAGTATTTTTATCTTGTTTTCAGTCAAAATATATAAATATTTTTTAAATCAAGATGCATTTATGTCTTGTCTTCTGGGGAAATAAATCAAAATGAAGTGATTTGTTGCTTAATAAAGCAAAATTATCTGCCAATCTGCCTAAAAAAAAAAAACGCAGGTGTGTGATGCGCAGGTGTGTGTGTGTGTGTGTGATGCGCAGGTGTGCGTGTGTGATGCGCAGCTGTGTGTGTGTGTGATACGCAGGTGTGTGATGCGCAGCTGTGTGTGTGTGTGATACGCAGGTGTGTGATGCGCAGCTGTGTGTGTGTGTGTGATGCGCAGCTGTGTGTGTGTGTGTGATGCGCAGCTGGGTGTGTGTGTGTGATGCGCAGCTGGGTGTGTGTGTGTGATGCGCAGCTGGGTGTGTGATGCACAGCTGTGTGTGTGATGCGCAGCTGTGTGTGTGATGCGCAGCTGTGTGTGTGATGCGCAGGTGTGTGTGTGATGCGCAGGTGGGGTGTGTGTGTGATGCGCAGGTGTGTGTGTGATGCGCAGGTGTGTATGTGATACGCAGGTGTGTGTGTGATACGCAGGTGTGTGTGTGATACGCAGGTCTGTGTGTGTGATGCGCAGGTGTGTACGTGATACGCAGGTGTGTGTGTGATACGCAGGTGTGCGTGTGTGATGCGCAGGTGTGTGTGATGCGCAGGTGTGCGTTTGACGCGCAGGTGTGTGTGTGTGTGTGACGCGCAGGTGTGTGTGTGTGACGCGCAGGTGTGTGTGTGACGCGCAGGTGTGTGTGTGTGTGACGCGCAGGTGTGTGTGTGTGTGATGCGCAGGTGTGTGTGTGTGTGATGCGCAGGTGTGTGTGTGTGATGCGCAGGTGTGTGTGTGATGCGCAGGTGTGCGTGTGACGCACAGGTGTGTGTGTGACGCGCAGGTGTGTGTGTGTGACGCGCAGGTGTGTGTGTGTGATACGCAGGTGTGTGTGTGATACGCAGGTGTGTGTGTGTGTGATACGCAGGTGTGTGTGTGTGTTTGTGATGCGGAGGTGTGTGCGTATGATGCGCAGGTGTGTGTGTGTGTGTGATGCGCAGGTGTGTGTGTGTGTGATAGGCAGGTGTGTGTGTGCGTATGATGCGCAGGTGTGTGTGTGTGTGTGATGCGCAGGTGTGTGTGTGTGTGATAGGCAGGTGTGTGTGTGTGTGTGATGCACAGGTGTGTGGGTGATACGCAGGTGTGCGTGTGATGCGCAGGTGTGTGTGTGATGCGCAGGTGTGCGTGTGTGACGCGCAGGTGTGCGTGTGTGATGCGCAGGTGTGCGTGTGATGCGCAGGTGTGTGTGTGATACGCAGGTGTGTGATGCGCAGGTGTGAGATGCGCAGGTGTGAGATGCGCAGGTGTGAGATGCGCAGGTGTGTGTGTGTGATAGGCAGGTGTGTGTGTGATGCACAGGTGTGCGGTTGACAAGCAGTTGTGCGTTTGATACGCAGGTGTGTGTGTGTGACGCGCAGGTGTGTGTGTGTGACGCGCAGGTGTGTGTGTGTGATGCGCAGGTGTG
This sequence comes from Siphateles boraxobius, assembly GCF_051911475.1. NCBI lineage: Eukaryota > Metazoa > Chordata > Actinopteri > Cypriniformes > Leuciscidae > Siphateles > Siphateles boraxobius. The sequence continues at coordinate 339,760 of NW_027509194.1, forward strand.
TGATACGCAGGTGTGCGTGTGATACGCAGGTGTGCGTGTGATACGCAGGTGTGCGTGTGTGACGCGCAGGTGTGTGTGTGTGTGTGATGCGCAGGTGTGCGTGTGATGCGCAGGTGTGCGTGTGATACGCAGGTGTGAGATGCGCAGGTGTGTGTGTGATAGGCAGGTGTGTGTGTGATAGGCAGGTGTGTGTGTGATAGGCAGGTGTGTGTGTGATAGGCAGGTGTGTGTGTGATAGGCAGGTGTGTGGGTGATACGCAGGTGTGCGTTTGATACGCAGGTGTGTGTGTGATACGCAGGTGTGTGTGTGTGTGTGATGCGCAGGTGTGTGTGTGTGATGCGCAGGTGTGTGTGTGTGTGATGCGCAGGTGTGTGTGTGATGCGCAGGTGTGTGTGTGATGCGCAGGTGTGTGTGTGTGATGCGCAGGTGTGCGTTTGATACGCAGGTGTGTGTGTGATGCGCAGGTGTGTGTGTGTGTGTGATGCGCAGGTGTGTGTGTGATGCGCAGGTGTGTGTGTGTGTGTGTGATGCGCAGGTGTGTGTGTGTGTGTGATGCGCAGGTGTGTGTGTGATGCGCGTGTGTGTGTGTGATGCGCAGGTGAGTGTGTGTGTGTGTGTGTGTGTGATGCGCAGGTGTGTGTGTGATACGCAGGTGTGTGTGTGTGTGTGTTTGTGATGCGCAGGTGTGTGTGTGTGATGCGCAGGTGTGTGTGTGTGATGCGCAGGTGTGTGTGTGTGATGCGCAGGTGTGTGTGTGATGCGCAGGTGTGTGTGTGATACGCAGGTGTGTGATGCGCAGGTGTGTGTGTGATAGGCACGTGTGTGTGTGTGTGTGATACGCAGGTGTGAGATGCGCAGGTGTGTGTGTGATAGGCACGTGTGTGTGTGTGTGTGATACGCAGGTGTGTGTGTGTGTGTGTGTGATGCGCAGGTGTGTGGGTGATACGCAGGTGTGTGTGTGTGATGCACAGGTGTGTGTGTGTGTGATGCGCAGGTGTGTGTGTGATGCGCAGGTGTGTGATGCGCAGGTGTGTGTGTGTGATAGGCAGGTGTGTGTGTGTGTGTGTGTGATGCGCAGGTGTGAGATGCGCAGGTGTGTGTGTGATAGGCAGGTGTGTGTGTGTGTGTGTGTGTGTGTGTGATGCACAGGTGTGTGGGTGATACGCAGGTGTGTGTGTGTGTGTGTGTGTGTTACGCAGGTATGTCTTGTCACACGAAGAATCAAAATACACAACTGGTGTGCACATCCCAAACACCCAGAGTTGGGCGCAGGTGCAGGACAACTGAGTAATACAAATGAAAAAAAGAAGTGTGAAGTCCGCACACTGAAAAAGCTGCTCCAAAGAATTTATTAGCAAGGCAACGTTTCGACCATCAGGTCTTCATCAGGCACAACAATGTTTCAAATAATTTTTCAGTGTGCGGACTTCACACTTCTTTTTTTCATATGTCTTGTCACACACCTGCGCATCACAAACACATATTATGCTGGTTTCAGGTAGGTGTGTGATACGCAGGTGTGTGTGTGATACACAGGTGTGTGTGTGATGCGCAGGTGTGTGATGCGCAGGTGTGTGTGTGATGCGCAGGTGTGATGCGCAGGTGTGTGTGTGATGCGCAGGTGTGTCATGCGCAGGTGTGTATGTGTGACGCGCAGGTGTGTGTGTGTGTGTGACGCGCAGGTGTGTGTGTGTGTGTGACGCGCGGGTGTGTGTGTGTGACGCGCGGGTGTGTGTGTGTGTGACGCGCGGGTGTGTGTGTGTGACGCGCGGGTGTGTGTGTGTGACGCGCGGGTGTGTGTGTGTGACGCGCGGGTGTGTGTGTGTGACGCGCGGGTGTGTGTGTGTGACGCGCGGGTGTGTGTGTGTGACGCGCGGGTGTGTGTGTGTGACGCGCGGGTGTGTGTGTGTGACGCGCGGGTGTGTGTGTGACGCGCGGGTGTGTGTGTGTGACGCGCAGGTGTGTGATGCGCAGGTGTGTGATGCGCAGGTGTGTGATGCGCAGGTGTGTGATGCGAAGGTGTGTGTGTGATGCGAAGGTGTGTGATGCGAAGGTGCGTGTGTGATGCGAAGGTGTGTGTGTGATGCGCAGGTGTGTGATGCGAAGGTGCGTGTGTGATGCGCAGGTGTGCGTGTGTGATGCGCAGGTGTGCGTGTGATGCGCAGGTGTGCGTGTGTGATGCGCAGGTGTGCGTGTGTGATGCGCAGGTAGGTGTGTGATGCGCAGGTGTGCGTGTGATGCGCAGGTGTGCGTGTGATTTGCGCAGGTGTGCGTGTGTGATGCGCAGGTGTGTGATACGCAGGTAGGTGTGTGATGCGCAGGTGTGCGTGTGAAGCGCAGGTAGGTGTGTGATGCGCAGGTGTGCGTGTGTGATGCGCAGGTGTGCGTGTGTGATGCGCAGGTGTGCGTGTGTGATGCGCAGGTGTGCGTGTGTGATGCGCAGGTGTGCGTGTGTGATGCGCAGGTGTGTGCGTGTGATGCGCAGGTGTGCGTGTGTGATGCGCAGGTGTGCGTGTGTGATGCGCAGGTGTGTGATGCGCAGGTGTGCGTGTGTGATGCGCAGGTGTGTGATGCGCAGGTGTGCGTGTGTGATGCGCAGGTGTGTGCGTGTGATGCGCAGGTGTGCGTGTGTGATGCGCAGGTGTGTGATGCGCAGGTGTGCGTGTGACGCGCAGGTGTGCGTGTGATGCGCAGGTGTGCGTGTGATGCGCAGGTGTGCGTGTGTGATGCGCAGGTGTGTGATACGCAGGTAGGTGTGTGATGCGCAGGTGTGCGTGTGAAGCGCAGGTGTGCGTGTGTGATGCGCAGGTGTGCGTGTGTGATGCGCAGGTGTGCGTGTGATGCGCAGGTGTGCGTGTGTGATGCGCAGGTGTGCGTGTGTGATGCGCAGGTGTGCGTGTGTGACGCGCAGGTGTGCGCGTGTGACGCGCAGGTGTGTGCGTGTGACGCGCAGGTGTGTGCGTGTGACGCGCAGGTGTGTGTGTCATGCGCAGGTGTGTGTGTCATGCGCAGGTGTGTGTGTCATGCGCAGGTGTGTGTGTCATGCGCAGGTGTGTGTGTCATGCGCAGGTGTGTGTGTCATGCGCAGGTGTGTCATGCGCAGGTGTGTCATGCGCAGGTGTGTCATGCGCAGGTGTGTGTGTCATGCGCAGGTGTGTCATGCGCAGGTGTGTGTTCACCTGTTCTGTTCTGAGGGTGTGGAGGGCGTTCGGCTGGCGAAGCTCCACACTGATGTTCCTCTGTAGAGTCTCAGCTTGTGCAGGTCACCTGACAAACGGTCCAGGACATGTTTCTGCTGGTTGATGATGTCCAGGTTATTGGCCAGCGCTGCAAACAGAGCCTCTCTCTCCGGGACGATCATGTGTCTGCGGGAGAAATCACGAGCTGTGTTTACATGCTGCGGATTTAGCTTGTGCACGAAATTAAGACTATCGCATAAAACATTTGTGAATAAAGCAGAGTTAAGATCTCATGTGTTCAAGAGAGCAAAATCATCACTTCCTGTGACTCTGCTGCAGAATATCGGTAATTAAACTGTAAGTTGCTTTAATGTGGATATTTTTCCCTCCATCATAAACGAGTGTGTGTCGAGCGTCAGACGAAACACTATAAACGCTGTCATGTTCTCTTGCGTTCGGATGTTGGTGTTCGGGAACACACTCGTGTGTGTGTGAGACGCTTCTGGAGGGAATTAAACCAAATCATTCTGATCACACACTTTCACTCCGGCGTTCCAGAAACACCAAACCGACATTTGAGACGCTGCGATGCCATTGGTCCACTGGTTACTGCAGTTATCCAATCACAGCTGACGCTGAGGCATCATGGGATTTATTCAGTAAATGTGTTGCCATCATAGTTTATGCGCATGTCGTCTTATCGGATAAAAAAACATGAGCGCTAGAGCTGTCAAAATGGCTGAAAATCTACATCCAAATTTCTTTCTTAAATATTAGCAAAATAATAAAGGCAATACTTGATGTTAGAGGAAACAGGTACAGTATTGTTTCCTGTGCACACAAGAGGGCGCAAGCGAGCACAATAAGCAAATATAAACCAAATCAAGATAAAATCAAAAACATAATTTCCTTAATATACATGCAAGGAAAATTTGGTTACAATAGTGCGTTAAACTGTGTTCGTGCATCAGTAACCAGAGAAACACACTTCGACACACAGCGTAATGAACTACATGAACACACAACAGCAAACTGACATTCAGAAACACTCACTTCTACTCACTACATCTACATATACACTCTCACTCACACTCACACACACACACACTCACTCACTTCTACTCACTACATCTACATACACACTCTCTCACTCACACACACACACTCACTTCTACTCACTACATCTACATATACACTCTCACACACACACACACACACACACTCACTTCTACTCACATCTACATATACACTCTCACACACACACACACTCACTTCTACTCACTACATCTACATACACACTCTCTCACTCACACACACACACTCACTTCTACTCACTACATCTACATATACACTCTCACACACACACACACACACACTCACTTCTACTCACATCTACATATACACTCTCACACACACACACACTCACTTCTACTCACTACATCTACATACACACTCTCTCACTCACACACACACACACACTCACTTCTACTCACTACATCTACATATACACTCACACACACACACACACTCACTTCTACTCACTACATCTACATATACACTCACACACACACACACACACACACTCACACTTCTACTCACTACATCTACATATACACTCTCACACACACACACACACACACTTCTACTCACTACATCTACATATACACTCTCTCACACACACACACACACACACACACACACACACACACACACACACACACACACACACACACACTCACTTCTACTCACTACATCTACATATACACTCTCACACACACACACACACTCACTCACTTCTACTCACTACATCTACATATACACTCTCACACACACACACACTTCTACTCACTACATCTACATATACACTCTCACACACACACACTCACTTCTACTAACTACATCTACACTCTCTCACACACACACACACACACACACACACACACACACACACACACACACACACACACACACACACACACACACACACACACTCACTCACTTCTACTCACTACATCTACATATACACTCTCACACACACACACACACACACACTTCTACTCACTACATCTACATATACACTCTCACACACACACACACACACTTCTACTCACTACATCTACATGTACACTCTCACACACACACACACACACTTCTACTCACTACATCTACATATACACTCTCACACACACACACACACTTCTACTCACTACATCTACATATACACTCTCACACACACACACACACACACTTCTACTCACTACATCTACATATACACTCTCACACACACACACACACACACACACACACTTCTACTCACTACATCTACATATACACTCTCACACACACACACTTCTACTCACTACATCTACATATACACTCTCACACACACACACACACACACTTCTACTCACTACATCTACATATACACTCTCACACACACACACACACACACACACACTCACTTCTACTCACTACATCTACATATACACTCTCACACACACACACACACACACACACACACACTCACTCACTTCTACTCACTACATCTACATATACACTCTACCACACACACACACACACTCACTTCTACTCACTACATCTACACTCTCACACACACACACACACACACTCACTTCTACTCACTACATCTACATATACACTCTCACTCACACACACACACACTCACTTCTACTCACTACATCTACATATACACTCTCACACTCACTTCTACTCACTACATCTACATATACACTCTCTCACGCACACACACACACACACACACACACACACACACACACACTCACTTCGACTCACTACATCTAAATATACACTCTCACACACATACACACACACACACACACACACACACACACACACACACACACACACTCACTTCTACTCACTACATCTACATATACACTCTCTCACACACACACACACACACACACACACACACACACACACACACACACACACACACACACTCACTTCTACTCACTACATCTACATATACACTCTCACACACACACACACACACACACACACACACACACACACACACACACACTTCTACTCACTACATCTACATATACACTTTCACACACACACACACACACACTCACTTCTACTCACTACATCTACATATACACTCTCACACACACACACACACACACACACACACACACACACACACACACACACACACACACACACACACACACACTCACTTCTACTCACTACATCTACATATACACTCTCTCTCACACACACACACACACACACACACACTTCTACTCACTACATCTACATATACACTCTCACACACACACACACACACACACACACACACACACACACACACACACACACTCACTTCTACTCACTACATCTACATATACACTCTCACACACACACACACACTTCTACTCACTACATCTACATATACACTCTCACACACACACACACACACACACTCACTTCTACTCACTACATCTACATATACACTCTCACACACACACACACACACACACTCACTCACTTCTACTCACTACATCTACATATACACTCTCACACACACACACACACACACACACACACACACACACACACACACACACACTCACTCACTTCTACTCACTACATCTACATATACACTCTCACACACACACACACACACACTCACTTCTACTCACTACATCTACACTCTCTCACACACACACACACACACACACACACACACACACACACACACACACACACACACACACACACACTTCTACTCACTACATCTACATATACACTCACACACACACACTCACTTCTACTCACTACATCTACATATACACTCTCACACACACACACACACACACACACACACACACTCACTTCTACTCACTACATCTACATATACACTCTCACTCACACACACACACTCACTTCTACTCACTACATCTACATATACACTCTCACTCACACACACACACACACACACTCACTTCTACTCACTACATCTACATATACACTCTCACACACACACACACACACACACACTTCTACTCACTACATCTACATATACACTCTCACACACACACACACACACACACTCACTTCTACTCACTACATCTACATATACACTCTCACTCACACACACACACACACACACACTTCTACTCACTACATCTACATATACACTCTCACACACACACACACACACACACACACACACACACACACACACACACACACACACACACACACACACACACACACACTCACTTCTACTCACTACATCTACATACTGATCATCAAAACCACCTTGCTGTTTCCATCCAGCGTTTTTAAATGTGATATCCCAAAATAGGGATGGTTGGATTCTCTTCTCAGGAAACACAATAATCCCATCCGCTCACCTCTGCTTCTTCTTCTTCTCCAAGTGCATCTCCCACTCCACGTCTAAAACGCCATTCACGTCCTCCATGGCAAACTTCACGTACTGGTACAAGCGGCGGATCTCCTGTGACAAAAACACACTTTCAGATGGCGCTCTAGGCTAGTTTTTTGACAGCATGTGGCGCTCTAGGCTAGTTTTTTGACAGCATGTGGCGCTCTAGGCTAGTTTTTGACAGCAGATGGCGCTCTAGGCTAGTTTTTGACAGCAGATGGCGCTCTAGGCTAGTTTTTGACAGCAGATGGTGCTCTAGGCTAGTTTTTGACAGCATGTGGCGCTCTAGGCTAGTTTTTGACAGCATGTGGCGCTCTAGGCTAGTTTTTTGACAGCATGTGGCGCTCTAGGCTAGTTTTTGACATCAGATGGTGCTCTAGGCTAGTTTTTGACAGCATGTGGCGCTCTAGGCTAGTTTTTTGACAGCATGTGGCGCTCTAGGCTAGTTTTTGACAGCATGTGGCGCTCTAGGCTAGTTTTTTGACAGCATGTGGCGCTCTAGGCTAGTTTTTGACAGCAGATGGCGCTCTAGGCTAGTTTTTGACAGCAGATGGCGCTCTAGGCTAGTTTTTGACAGCAGATGGCGCTCTAGGCTAGTTTTTGACAGCATGTGGCGCTCTAGGCTAGTTTTTTGACAGCATGTGGCGCTCTAGGCTAGTTTTTGACAGCATGTGGCGCTCTAGGCTAGTTTTTTGACAGCATGTGGCGCTCTAGGCTAGTTTTTGACAGCAGATGGCGCTCTAGGCTAGTTTTTTGACAGCATGTGGCGCTCTAGGCTAGTTTTTGACAGCAGATGGCGCTCTAGGCTAGTTTTTGACAGCATGTGGCGCTCTAGGCTAGTTTTTGACAGCATATGGCGCTCTAGGCTAGTTTTTGACAGCAGATGGTGCTCTAGGCTAGTTTTTGACAGCATGTGGCGCTCTAGGCTAGTTTTTGACAGCATGTGGCGCTCTAGGCTAGTTTTTGACAGCATGTGGCGCTCTAGGCTAGTTTTTGACAGCATGTGGCGCTCTAGGCTAGTTTTTGACAGCATGTGGCGCTCTAGGCTAGTTTTTGACAGCATGTGGCGCTCTAGGCTAGTTTTTGACAGCATGTGGTGCTCTAGGCTAGTTTTTGACAGCATGTGGCGCTCTAGGCTAGTTTTTAACTGCAGATGGTGCTCTAGGCTAGTTTTTGACAGCATGTGGCGCTCTAGGCTAGTTTTTGACAGCATGTGGCGCTCTAGGCTAGTTTTTGACAGCATGTGGCGCTCTAGGCTAGTTTTTGACAGCAGATGGCGCTCTAGGCTAGTTTTTGACTGCAGATGGCGCTCTAGGCTAGTTTTTGACAGCAGATGGCGCTCTAGGCTAGTTTTTGACAGCAGATGGCGCTCTAGGCTAGTTTTTGAGATGGCGCTCTAGACTAGTTTTTGACAGCATGTGGCGCTCTAGGCTAGTTTTTGACAGCAGATGGCGCTCTAGGCTAGTTTTTAACTGCAGATGGCGCTCTAGGCAAGTTTTTGACAGCAGATGGCGCTCTAGGCTAGTTTTTAACTGCAGATGGTGCTCTAGGCTTTTTAACCGCACGCTTAAACGCTCAAGAAGACCGATCGTGCGTTCGGCTAAGTCTGAGAGAGTACTCGCACCTCAGAATGCTTTTATGATGCGAGATTAATGTAAACGGCCACTGCAAATACCCTTGTATTTCGCTTCAACCTTTTCGAACTTTAGGAATGATTATTTTATAGCAGGTTCAAGTGGTGTGTGTAAGGTGTAAAGTTTAAGACATTAAAAGTGTGTTTATGCACATGTATACCTCTGTGCTGAATATTTAAGATTACACATGACTGTTTACAGAGAGGAAAGGGGACTCTTATTATGAAGTTCCCAGAAGTGCGGTTGTTGTTGGTTAAATATGGTGTACATGAATAAACGGATGATCGATAAACGTCAGAAGTATCTTTAAGTGTAACATTGATTGAACGAAAATATGACAACATAGTGTCGGCCCAGATCCGGCCCACATCTGGTACACAAGGAATCCACACGGCCCAGAAGTGGGCCGGATCTGGGCCGACATCATGTTGCTGTCTGCAAAAAATGCTTTTCTTTCTTAGTATTTTTGTCTTGTTTCCAGTCCAAATATCTAAAAATTCTTAAATCAAGAGATATTATGTCTTGTTTTCTGGGGATATTTGTTGGTTAACAAATCACTTTTTGTTTTGATTTGTTCCGGTTTACATCAGATCAACACTAGAGTCTAACGTTTTTTTTAAATCTTCTCTTAAAACAGACATTTTTTCTTTAGCTTTTAATTCACTGTGAGCTTCTGTCATGAATGTGTGGTTTGCCCGTGTCTCTTTATCTTGTGTTTGCTCAGCACTTTGGTCAACCATGTTTGCTGTTTTTAAATGTGCTATATTAATAAAAACAAACTTGAAACTTGTTGCTTAAAAAAAGCAACATTATCTGCCAATGGGGTAAGAAAAATAATCTTAACTAAAATAGAAACAATATTATTTTTCTCACCTCATTGTCTGATTATTTTGCTTGTTTTAAGCAAAAACACTTAATTTTGATTTATTTCCCTAGAAATCAAGAATTAATATCGTATGGTATTTTACTCATCTAGTAAATGCATCTTGATTTAAGAATTTTTAGATATTTGAACTGGAAACATGAAAAATACTAAGTAAGAAAAGATTTTTGCTGTTATAAACTAAGCTCAGAATCGATTCGAGAGAGGATCGTGATGCAATCATCGATTTACTATCCCAGCCCTAATGATCTCGTCCTCAAACGTGTGTGTGTGTGTGTGTGTGTGTGTGTGTGTGTGTGTGTGTGTGTGTGTGTGTGTGTGAGGAGACCTTGAGCTGCTCCTCTCGCCGCGGGTCCAGGGGTTTCTTGTAGAGAAGCTGGAGATAGTCTTTGTCTCGGTTGAGCTCGCTTTGAGCTCGCGCCTCCTCGGCTCCAGCGAATCCCTCCAGCAAGCTAGTCTTTAGCGCGCTAATGTCCCCGTGAAGAGACTGCGTACAACAGTCGCACAATCAAACATACAACACAACCACTGTGACACCAACAGCTCATCATTATCCACCTCTACGCCCAGTCACTCCGACGCACAAGTTGTGTTTATCCCTTTAAGTCACATTTTTCTTAGTCTTGATTTAGTTCAACCAAAAATGTAAATTCTGTCAGTGATTCCTCTCCCTCATGTTGTTCAACCCCGTAAAACCTTCGTTCATCTTCGGAACACGAATTAAGATATTTGTGATTAAATCTGAGAAGCGGATCACTCCTCCATAGGCTTGTAAGGGATTGAAACTTGTTCCCCGAAAACTTATTAAAGACATCGTTAAAACAGTCCAAGTGACTACAGTGGCTCAATCTTAAGTTTATCAAGCGACGAGAATACTTTTTGTGCGCAAAAACAAACAAAAATAACGACTTTATTTCAACTATTGATTTCCTTCTCTGTGGGCGTCGAGTGAGTTCACTAGTGTAACAGCGCAGCGCTTCTGTGTTGTACGTCACACGCATCACACACATGACCAGCGTCGGCCAATAGTGAGCCTGCGTGTGACGTAGCACTACGCTATCACACTACGCTATCACACTACGCTGTCACACTACGCTGTCACACTACGCTGTCACACTACGCTGTCACACTACGCTGTCACACTACGCTGTCACACTACGCTATCACACTACGCTGTCACACTACGCTGTCACACTACGCTATCACACTACGCTATCACACTACGCTGTCACACTACGCTATCCCACTACGCTATCACACTACGCTATCACACTACGCTAACTCACTCGAGGCCCACAGAGAAGGAAATGTATAGCTGAAATAAAGGCGTTATTTTTGTTTGTTTTTGCGCACAAAAAGTATTCTCGTCGCTTGATAAACTTAAGATTGAGCCACTGTAGTCACTTGGACTATTTTAACGATGTCTTTAATAACTTTTCGGGGAACAAGTTTCAATCCCTTAGAAGCCTATGGAGGAGTGATCCAGCTCTCAGATTTAATCACAAATATCTTAATTCGTGTTGCGAAGATGAACGAAGGTCTTACGGGGTTGAACAACATGAGGGAGAGTAAATACTGACAGAATTTTTGGGTGAACTGTCCCTTTAAAGAATAATAATAAAATAGATTCTCCTTTTTGTGGTCCGAAAAGAAAGAAGGGCATACGGCGTCAGAACAATGCCAGGGTGAGTAAATTATGCAATTTTCATTTTAGGGTGCGCTGTCCCTTTAAGTGTGTGTTGTACCTCCGTGGTTTCCTTGATCTCCAGAGTGAAGGCGTGGAAGTTCTCCGAGTCTTTCCTCAGGTCTCTCATGTCGTCTGTGCTTCCCACCCGGAAATCTGCATTTCTGCAGCGGGTCTTCAGATCGTCCAGCTCCTTCTGAAAGTGTGCGATCTGAGCAGAGAACAGGCCCGCGTCAACACCACTAGCCAATCAGACGCGAGCATGTGATCATCGGGCTCTACCTCAGACCTGAGTGGGGTGGGAATCTCGAGGCTACTCACGATTCAAATCCATTCAGAGAGTTTTTAAGGCCAGACAAGTAGTTTGTTGAGGTCAATTTGTAGAGAAAGACTACACGCCTGCGCACTATATATTCAAACACGCATATCTATAGACTAAACACGCAACACGCATGTGCACGCCGTCTGCGTTTTCACAGGTTAGCGTTAAGGGTTTTCTGTTAGAACGGTGTCGTGTTAGCGGCCGCTAAGTTAATAAGTTAAGTGAATCAATCAAAACTAACTTTATCTGGACAGTAACTTTATTCTAGATCTGCTGTAAAGCCTGAACAATCTCTGTTACTGTAATCTCCTGTTATCACTGTAAAGCTGCTGTGAAACAGTGTGTATTGTTAAAGCGCTGTATAAATGAAGGAGACTTGACAGACGGCTGCGATGCGATAAACCGATTATTGACGCATTTTTTAATTTTTTTTAATACAGATTTTCTCTTTTCTCACTGTGTGACTACTTGGTACTTTTAAAGCAAAGTGTTTGTAATGATCCATAATGAATTTACTTCCAATACATTTTATTAATTAAACAAACGGAAGTTATTTGGCAATAAATGTTACGACAGAGTTTGTAATTCGCTTTGCCTTTTCTGAGTTGTGATGAAGCTTTTACTGTTGTCCTGGTTTCCACGTCTGCGCCGTTTGATCTTACATGTGGTTTATAACATAAATCTGCGCTGAATTTGAATGCTCTCGTTGCGATGTTATTAATTCTGCTGTGAATTCAAACGCTTTCTCACTGGATCTCCCAGTGCTGTGTAATAATTAACAGCGTAGCGTGACTGAGATCGGCCCACGAGAAAACCTGTTCTGAGCTCGCGCTAAACGAATAGTGCGGTTATGTTTAACACATTTCCTGGAGCTCAAACAGTAGAGCGCTCTGTCATGGGTTCGATTCCCAGGGAAAGCAAGACAGTTCTAAGATTGTAAATGTGTACCTTGAAATTCAACGCAAGTCGCTCGGAATAAAAGCATCTGACAAATGCATAAATGTAAATGTAGTTTTGTTTGCCGTTTCTGGTATGTAACAGAAGTTGCAGCTCTTGTCAGTGCGACCTCTTGTCGTTCATTTGGTCTCAGTCTGGAGCTCTACTTGCATGAAGTGTGGATTTTGTCCAGGTCATTTATTCCTTCAACTTCATAGAAGCCGAAGTTACGCTAGATTTTAATGGAGATTTTACTCAACCATCATGCGTCTCTAATGCGCACAGACTGTCCCGGTGCCTTTTGCGTTCCGTCAACTTTACGTTATCAACTAGGGTCGTGAACCTACACTGGTCTCACGGTTCGGTTCGATTACAATTATCATGTCATCGATTGAGTTCAATTCGATATGGCGATGCATTACGATGCACTGCATCTGCAATTTTCAATTTTACTTCAAAAGTGATGTGTGTGTGCGTGTTCGCCTGTTCGGGAAGTCGCTGCGACAGAAACAGTGACATTCCAGTTTAAGTTTGAAGGGAGTAAAGTCTGTTTATGCCATTAAGAAAATAAAATTCTGTCAAATCAATTTTGTTTTAAAGAAAATGTTCATTTAAAAGCAGCGTTCATTCATCAGTGTATCAACCGTCGCCGAGTCGCTGTTGAAGTGACGATCATCCATTTATAATCACGTGTAACGACACAGAATAATTGTAATTTGACCGTCGGGTGCGGATACTTAATCAGAGAGCATTATTGTGGCGGACGGATGATTTGTGTGACGCTGGAGCTCATCTTACTCTGCAGGCGCTAACAGCTCGCGGTGAACACGGCTAACGTGGTTTATCAAGTTAGTGTATTACCTCCTGCATGTTATATTTGTGTGTGAAATGAGCGCACACAGTGTGTGTATTCTCCAGGTCGTGCACCAGGGTGTTCATAAAAGCTGAAATGTGCCCAGATGTAGTGGTGTGCCGTTTTCAGAATCGGTGATGACGGTTATGACGTGAGTCAAATGTAACGGTTCGTAACATAACCGTTCGTCTGTTATAGTACAACTTAGTTTGAATAAACGAGCAGAAACTGATTAGCTACTTGCTTTACGTTGATTTAAAATTAACAGCAAGACAACTGGAAGTGAATGTGCTTTCCATTACATGAAATCACACACAGTGAACAGATCCTTAACAAAACAAACAAAAAAAACTTTGCAATGAACGTGATTTGTTTTAAATAAATAACACAGTAAACAAAACCTTAAAAAAAAAAAGTTGCAATGAACTTTGCAATTTAGACGCGCAAACTGGGTGCCAGTGCGGTGAGACGTACATGCTCGGGCAGATTCGGCTGGAAGTCATTCAACCTCGGATGTTACAAAAAAAGCCGTGCACACAGCCAAGCGAAATGGGGTCTTGCCGGTCCTGCGCACCCAACGTATCATTTTTGCCGCGCGCATCTCGTGCTCGTGCGGACGCGTCGAGAATAAACAAGGCTTTACTCCGTGTCAGCGCGCGCTCTGATCGGTAAAGGGGCACAGACCCAGCACCACTAACTCCGCCTCCGTCTCCCTCGTAAGCTGATATTAGTATTTAAACATTCTCTATGATAAAAAATGATTGTAAAAAATATTTTAATAAGGTTTTGGCGGTTATAGAGTTCTAATGACGGTGTTCAACTATAACCGTCGGTCTCACGGTTATATAGTAACCGTCACACCCATTACCCAGATGTAGGCTTTTAAAGTAGTTGGAGCATTTTTAATTACTCGCGTCTCTCCTCCCTCTGCCAGTGTATGCTACCGCGACAAAGCACATACGCGATAAATGACGTCAGAAAAGCATCAGTACATTATAATCGGTTATGGTCTATCACTGAACCGTCCTCGTCTGCATCGCGATGCATCGTAGAAACGATTAATTTTGACACCCCTATTATCAATAAACATTTAGAAAATCGATTCGTTTCACAATTGTCCACGTCCGCGATGCATCTAAGAATACACCCCCCCCACCTCT
Organism: Siphateles boraxobius; assembly: GCF_051911475.1. Classification (NCBI taxonomy): domain Eukaryota; kingdom Metazoa; phylum Chordata; class Actinopteri; order Cypriniformes; family Leuciscidae; genus Siphateles; species Siphateles boraxobius. The sequence continues at coordinate 354,853 of NW_027509194.1, forward strand.
AAACATGAGCATGTGATCATTGCCTGTACCTCCTCCATTATCCCTGTCATCACGGGGTCCGACTCCTTCTTCTGCTGAAGCTGTTTCTCCAGAGCTTTGACAGACACGACCTGCAAGACAAATCACACCCCGGTCAGATCAGTCTATGATCGTGAGGAATAAAATGTCTCCACACTCTTCTTTCACACACAGATGGTTAGTGCCGCGCTGCAGTGCTCATCATTCTATGGCTGGTTTCTGATTATCATCTCTATCATGGTTATGCTCACATGACACTGATGTTCTCGTCATCATGAAAATGTATTATTTTCATGCTTTTTAAACCATTGCCAGTGCAAAAACACAAGGTGCTTATTATTCTAAGTGAACGTAAACAGCTGGGACAGAAAACGCATATTGGATTCGTGCTTTTGGTCTTAAAGTGACAACAGCATAGTAATCCTGCTGCTATCTGATTCATTAATGTTAATCAAACTAAAAAAGATGACTTGTGGCTTTAATAACAATCAATGTATATTTCATTAATGCTGTGAAGACTATGCAGTTTTATTTTGACTAGTGCTGGGCAACGATTAATCGTGATTAATCACATCCAAAATAAGTTTGTGTTTACATAATATATGTGTGTGTACTGTGTACAATTATTTTGTAAATATAAATACACACATATGCATGTATACATATTAAGAAATGCATGTATGTATACATTCATATATTTATACATTTATATTATCGATTTATAAATATTTGATATATAAATAACACTTTTTTTAAACATATACAACATGCATATGTGTGTATTTATATATACAAAATAATTATACAGCACACACACATATATATTATGTAAAAACACACTTTTATATTGGTTGGGATTATTCGCTGCCCAGCACTAATTATTACATACACTTACTGTTGCAGGAAAAATGAAAGCCGTTTATTACATTTGTTTCTTAGCCTATATTGAATTTATCTAAAGTGTTTGTAATTTGCCACCTCTCAGTACTGAGTTCTGTTTCGCTGCTTATTGCACTTTAACAGTCAAATACGCACAAAATAATGTCAAAAACAGTTGAGAAAGAAAACGCATGTGTAACAGTATATTGGATCCGTGCATCAGGTCTTAAAGTGACAGCAGCCTAATAATAATAATCCTGCTGCCAAATTTTGAGATGATATTAAAAACCACTAGCCACAGTGACTGGTGAGCAAACAAGTGAATGTGAAGGCCTGTTTGGTGATGTTTGGTGGTGTACCTGCGCAGACGCAGGAGTGGCGACTGAGGCCGGTTTATGCACAGCGGCTGGAGGAGCGGCGCTGCGCGACAACACTGAAACACAACAACATCATCATCATCATCATCATCATCATCATCATCATGGCTCCAGGGGCTTCACATTTATAAAGACATTCACAGAATGATCCAACATGTGAAAGTATGACTTTTTAATTTTTTAGGATTTATTTAAATGCCCATATGAATAAAAATGTTGCTAAATGAATCCCACTTTATGAACAGTTTACATTTAATTCAAGCACAAAGCGCATCATATCCAGCTCAAGGAAATATAAATCAGCTGTTTTCTATGTGAATATATAGTAGTGTAATGTATTCCTGTGATCAATGCTGAATTTTCAGCATCATTACTCCAGTCTTCAGTGTCACATGATCCTTCAGAAATCACTATAATATGATGATTTGCATTCCCATTCAAAAGTTAATAATAACAAAAGAAAATTAATACTTTTATTCAGCAAGGGTGCATTAATTTATCAACAGTAGAGACATTGATAATGTAACAATATTCTATTTCATGTTGTTCTTTTGGACTTTCTATTCATCAAAGAATCATGACAAGTAAAATGCATCAGATTCGTTCTGTTTTCAACATTGATAAAAAATTGATACAAAACAGGGTAAAAAGAAATTCCTTTCAAGGACTTTAAGCACTACTTTTTTGGTTTTCAAAGACTACATTCAGAGATCACACATATCAATTATCAATACTATCTTTAGTATTTAAGGATTTTTAAAACTCAAATAACAGATTTAAAGCATCCAAAATACAACTTTCAACGCATTTAATGATATATATTGAATACAATTTTCATAATGGCTATTATTGTCCAATAAATAATATTTTATACTATAATGTTGGTGTACTTTGTATCGAGAAAAGGTCTAATGGGGGTTTATCAGACGGACTGCAGTGTAATTTTCTGTGAAAAGATTGTATTCGTGTTTTTTCGAAAAAATTAAATTTCACATATTGTATTTAAATAAGTAAAGCACTTTTCAAGTACCTGTTCAGAAATATGGCTGTTTCCAAGGGTTTTCCAGGATCTTAAATTTCAAAAAAGTCAAATTCCATACTTTAAGCACCTTGTATGAACACTGTTAGTACTTAACTTCGTTCCTTCATGTTAAAGTGTGTATGGAATGACAATAAAAAAAACCTTGAACATCAGTTTGTCTCTTCATAAATCCCCATTTGTTTCTCACTTTTAACGTAGGAATAAATCCATGGATTTAAAGGTGCATTGTGTAATATTTAGGAGGATCTGTTGACGAATGCAATATCATACGCATAACTATGTTTTCAGTGGTGTATAAAGACCTTACTTAATGAACCGTTATGTTTTTCTTATCTTAGAATGAGCCGTTTCTGTCTACACACACCGCGGTTCTCCTTACATCGACATGTTTCTACGGTGGCCCTGAACGGACAAACGCGCTTCGTCACTATGTTGCTCTTCGTGTAAAGAAACTGCTAAAGTCAGCGAATAAAACACTGACGCAATGATGAACAAGGAACAATAATATTCGCAATAACATATAATTTTACTGAATAATTAAGTAAAAATAATTTCTTAATTTATCTTTGTAAAGAAACCTTATTGCTGAACTGGCTACTCTCTGCTGTCTCAGACGACGACATCACTTCCTGTCGGTCACTGTAACTTCTGTTGGGTGCAATTCACAACCTCACCACTAGAGGCTGCTAAAAATCACACACTGCACTTTTAAAGCCGATCATACTTGCCTTTTATAAAGGAGGAGTTGGGAATGTGAGCGTGTACCTGCAGGGACGGTTGGTTTGAGCGCTGGTCCCGTCGGACCGATGACCTCCACGGGTGCCGGTTTGGGTGTCGAGGTCAAAGAGAACGGCTGGGCAGGAGTCGGGACCGACGTTATGGTGTCCACCGCCGAAAACCTGCCGCAAAACACGCCAAATGCTCATTTAATCATTCAGGATTATCCAGAAAATTAAATATTGAGATCCGGCCAAGCGGCAACCTTTCAATCTCTAGAGAGATCAACACTGAAGTGATTAAACTGCAGTTCATCCACTGGCCACTAGAGACCGGCTGCAGAAGAGACTCAATCCCATAAACCCTCATGTTAAAATGCCCAACTTTACAGCAGAATAAAACATGTTTACAGTCTGGTGAAAGAAGTGGTTTTGGTCTATATCGCAAATTTTGCCCTTCATGACGACTGTGAGGGAGGTGAATGTTTTTATAACTCATCCGTTTAGATTATATTAAGCCTTAAAGTTCTGCATAATTAAGGGCGTGGCCACTTGAGTGACAGGTGGATTGCCACTGATATCACTACTAGTCGTTCGTCTGCTAGCGTTAGCGTCACCTCAGCTAATCCGCCTCGCTGCACATGTTCTTTTATCCGGGAGTGACGCGCGGCCAAGATGGCGACGGCCGGCGCCAACCACTTTGAGCTTCAAAAATGCTTTTCAGAAACACTACGGGTGACGTCACACACATACTTTTTACGGATCAGGTGCTCACCTGTCTGTGAGGTTCATCCTGACGGCAGGCGTTGCAGGCTCCGCCGGGGCTTTGGGGCCGCTGATGATGGGAGAAATAGTGGGAAGATGCTGAGGAGGAGCGGAGGAAGAGAAGGAGAAGGCAGAAGCGTCGGAGGAGGAGGGAGGTTTGGGAGCAGTAAAGGAGAAACCAGCCGAGGTGGAGCCGAGAGAGAAGCTAGACGGAGCGGCAGATCCCAGAGGAGGAAGAGAGAATGAGAAACCTGAGGATGACGGATAAGGGGGCGGAGCTGAGGAGGCTGGGGGCGGGGCTGTGAAGGATGATGAGGCTGCTGGGGGCAGGGCTGTAAAGGCTAGGGGCGGGGCTGTGAAAGATGAGGTTGCTGGGGGCGGAGCTGCCAAAGATGAGGTTGCTGGGGGCGGAGCTGTGAAAGATGAGGCCGCTGGGGGCGGGGCTGTGAAGGATGATGAGGCTGCTGGGGGCGGGGCTGTAAACGATGATGAGGCTGGGGGCAGGGCTGTGAAGGATGATGAGGCTGGGGGTGTAAATGCTGGGGGAGGGGCTGTGAAAGATGATGAGGCTGCTGGGGGCGGGGCTGTAAATGATAATGAGGCTGGGGGCGGGGCTGTGAAGGCTGGGGGCGGGGCTGTGCCAGGAGGTGCGGAGAACGATGGGAAGATGGAGGATGGTGCAGAAACAGGAGCAGGAGAGAAGGACGACTCTGAAACAAAAGATTTAAAATAGATTTAAAGTGCTACAACTGAAATAAATTTATCAACATTAGGGCTGTCAAATAACAATTCAAATTTGAAAAAAAAGAAAGTGCATTCGAATGTTGGGTGTGTTGAGAGGCGCGCGAGACATGATGACGGCGTAACTGACGTGGTGCGTTTTTGTTAGCTTATCCAGTACAGCAGGTGCGGCTGCGTTGTTAATGTGAAAAATGGCGGGAAAAGGCTCTTCCTGGTGAAAGCCCTCTCAGTTGGTGACAAAAATAGTGCAACGACACACTTGATCTTGACCAAACCTGCAAATCGGTCAGAGCTGAGTGTGCGTTTCATCAGCTGGAAACATCGTCAACAGAAAGCGCTCAGCACTCGCTCAGATCAAGTCGAGCGTCTGGTGATTTCGACGAACAATATGTAGATGTAGTGAGTAGAAGTGGATTGTTTTCCATTTAAAAAATGGAGTTTAGCTTTTCAGCCATTTTGACAGCCCTAATCAACATTAAAGCAGCCTGTAGGTTTGATTCAGAGCTCAATAAAGGCCCTGATATACTTCAAATGAAATCAAAGAACGAACTGGTGTGAAGTCATTGCGAACAAAATCAGGCCAAGACGAAGTTAGCTCCAGCTGGTAAACACCTCTGAACTACTATCGAGCGCAGCAGTCGGTTCTGGAAGTAAAAATTTATTTTTAACAAACACTTTAAAGTCGACAGCCCTACTGTGAGCTACGACGACGTTAATCAACGGAATACGCTTGTGTTCAAGTCATCAGCCTTCTTTGCTTTAACTTGTTTTTAAGATAATCATGTTTAAAACCTGATTTAATGGTGAAAAACTATATTACCCATGAGGCTGAAAAAATCCCACCAATCAGAGCATTTCTGTGTAATAAAGTGTAATAAAGAGATAATCAGCTATACTGCAAAAAATACTTTATTATTTGTGTGTATATATATATATATATATATATACACCGTATTTTCCGCACTATAAGGCGCACTTAAAAGCCTTTAATTTTCTCAAAAAACGACAGTGCGCCTTATAATCCGGAGCGCCTTATATATGGATCAATTGGTTAATTGGATCAATTGGTTAATTACGCTCCGCGTTATTAAATTCGCCCGCGAACTCGCGCTCGTGTCCATCTTATGGCCGCTCTTTCACACGGCCAGTTCAACCTCGTATAAATCAGGTTATGTGTGTAATTCACGTGCCCGCTCACGAGCGCTCACTCTTACTAACAGACATACGAACAAACACACTGTCCCCGGCGCTACTTGCGCGTCACAGAATGTTCATAAAACGTTCCCCTTTCACAGATACGGGGTCGTCTCATTCAAAACAGCCAGCTGTTGCTGTCAGCGAGCCGCCGCACATGAATACTCATATGAGTCAGGCTGCGAATGCAAGTTACGTGCCCGCCCCAGCGCGCTCACGCTTACTAATAAACGCCCCGCCTCCGGCGCCGCGCACTCGCTACATTCCCTTTGGCACATCTAGTGGATGCATAACGCAAACCCAGTCAAACGTTTGACTGCAGTATCTTATGCGCCTTATAATCCGGTGCGCCCTATATACAGTTAATGTTCTAAAATAGGTCATTCATTGAAGGTGCGCCTTATAATCCGGTGCGCCTTATAGTGCGGAAAATACGGTATATATTTACATATATTATCATTTTGCAATGCACTTCAAATCTATTGCTTCTATTGATATAATAAACAACTTTAAATGATTGGTTATTGTTTGTGTCCGATTTTTAAAAACTTTTTAGTTTGAAATCAAAGTTTGTACTGTGATTCCCTTTGAAGCTGGTTTGCTTTGGTTAAAAAATTATGATTTAACGAACACAACAAAAAAAGTGGGCGGGCACTAATGCACTATTGGTCAACGGGCCGATTAAATAATAGGTGGGTGTGGCTCTGAAGCTCCGCCTTCTTTGAGCTGTAAATCTTCTCTGGTTCATTTCTTATGTTCAGTCTGTCGAGTTCAAACATGAACACTTAGAGCTGCTTTATAGTAGACACTGAACTTTTAATTCTAATTGAAAGCGACGCTGACACTGTTTTTAATTTTTGTGGTGTGTTTACTTTGTTATTGAGAGGAAAGCGCACAGCACATATTTACCAAGCGGCAACCTTCCGGTCTCTCTCTTGAATCAAAGTGATTAAACTGCAGTTCCTCCACTGGCCTCTAGAGACCGGCTGCAGAAGAGACTCAATCCCATAGACCCTCATAGACCCGTTTACAGCCCGGTGCAAAAAGTGTTTTTGGTCTATATCGCTAATTTTGCCCTTCATGACGACTGTGAAGGGGGTGAATGTTTTTATAACTCATCCGTTTAAATTATATTAAGCCTTAAAGTTCGGCATAATTAAGGGCGTGGCCACTTGAGTGACATGTGGATTGCCGCCGATGTCACTACTAGCCATTTGTCTGCTAGTGTTAGCGTCACATCACCTCAGCTAATCCGCCTCGCTGCACATGTTCTTTTATCCGGGAGTGACGCGCGGACAAGATGGCGATGGCCGGCTCCGCCCACTTTGGGCTTCAGAAACGCTCTTCAGAAACACTACGAACATATTTTTTCACAGTCTATGATATTTACATATTCATCTAAATGTGAACTTGGTCAGGATATCGCAGCAAAGGTATTTCACACAAGCTTTTCCCCTAAGTGAAGAACGAGAGAGTATATCAGGGCCTTCAGCGAGTGGCGTATCTGAGGTCTTACGGGCGGCAGGCGCTCTCTCTCCGTCCTCGGGCAGCGGCATCGCAGGAACGCTCAGCTGTTTCGCCCTGGCGTTGAGGTTCAGTAAGGAGAACGGACACAGGACTCCGTCTGTAGACAGCAGCATCAGCGTCGGTGCCGGAGGCAAGCGCTTCTCATCAGCTGAGGACCACAGGAACAAAACTCTTTACAACAGGCAAACCAGAACTGTGACAACACAATGTTTAAAACTAGGGGCGGGAATCTTTTGGAATCCCACGACTCGATTCTTGGGGTCACGATTCAGTCCAAAATCGAGAATCAAATTTCAATTCGATATATGCGTAGATTTAAAATCTATGATCAAATCTACGCATATATCGAATTGAAATTTGATTCAAAATCGAGAACCGAACAGCAGATTTCTCTTAGTCCCAATCGAGCGGGAGTTATTTTGTTTGAATAATACACGCCTCATAACTGCGTTAATTTAAGCTAGCCTTTTGCATTATTAAAATGAGTGAGCATCAAGTCGAGAGACATATCTATGAAAGTAAGTGACTATCATCTGGATCTGGGTTGCATTTCCCAAAAGCATAAGTTGTAGGGCTGTAACGATACACCAAACCCACGATTCGGTTCGTATCACGATTTCTGACCCACGATACGATACAAACCTCGATTCTTTTGTTGGAGGAGAGAAAAAAAAAGATTTTGAAGGGAAAAAAAACATTTTTATTAAATAACATTTGAAAAACCTACATTTAAATCTTCTATAAATATTTGTGAGTCTTCATTTTCTTTTGTTTTCCTACTCCAGTTCTTGTTAAAACTCACTAGATATGTTTATTTGTGTATTTTGGGCATTTTTTGTGTGAAATCATATTTATTTCAGCCATCAAAAGCGTGTTTTCACTTTAATTGAGCGTGTAAAGAGACTCTGCTCTCTCTAATAGTAATTTAAAGATGTGGTAGCGCAGGATCTGGACGGGAAGGATAACTCTGGGATTCGTCTTCTCACAGCGCGACACAAGTTCGTGGATCAGTGTCGCGATTTCGGTTTCATATCGCATATCGTTACAGCCCGACTGAAGTGTGAATTGGTGGTAATCGTTCTACGATCAATGTAAGATTATGGGGAAACGCAGTCCTGATCAGTGGCCGATCGTGTGGAGTCAGAGGTATGTAATACAGGCCATTGCATTCTCAATATTTATTACTTTAGCTTCAGATAAAGGACATTTATTCTCTTTTATAGGCGGGTATTTGATCGTTACCACAGAAAACTGCTTGCGCGTCCTTGTTTTAACGTGCCTCTTGTATGTAAAAACCATAGTAGCCAACCTGTACACAGAACGATCGCTAGAAAAGCTTGACGTGCTTGACCTACTAAACTAAACATTATTTAAGGCTATTTGTTAAGATATTGATATGAACGGCTGTTGTCAAGTACAAGTTTATTAATAATGATTGTTCCGTTGGAAATCAGTGCGTCTCTAAACTGTCTGGCTGCCGCAGTCTTCTTTGAAACGACATTATGTTATTAAATTTGTGAATCGATTTTTTACCCCACCCCTATTTAAAACCCCCAAACGGGGCATCAACAGTTGATGAAAAGCTAATTAATTAAACAAAGTAACATTACAATAAACAAATGTGGCTGCACAATTTAATGTTATTAACAGTGTGTGCATTTTCCTGGTTTATGTTGATATTTTTCATTTTGACCCATTGAAGATAATTTGTGTGTGTGTACTTTCACCCTCTGAAATTTAAATGAAATAAAACTTGGTTACACTTTATTTTAAGGTTACATTGTTACAGTCTAATTATATATTCATAAGTACTGAGTAACTACATGTACTTACTCTAGGGTTAGTGTAGGATTAGGGTTTGGTTGAGGGATAGTTGCATGTAATTATGCATAATTTACTGTTATTACTATAGGGACATCCCGCGTGACGTCACGCCATTTGGAGCAGCCATTTTGATGGAATAGAAAATGCTATACCGCCGGTGATAATACAGCTCGTCGCGAAATATTTCTATCATGCCCGAGCGATGCTGTGCAATTGGATGCGAACAGATACGTGATCATACAAAAGGAATATCTTTATACCGTATCCCAAAAGAAACAAAACGGAGAAACAAGTGGTTGGCGGCAATAAACAGTCAAAACGCTGATGGCGGTGTTACTGTTTGGCCTCCAACTCAACACAGCTTTGCACTCTTCAGTTCAAAGCTTCAAAAACTCTAACGTTTTTTTTGTAGCAGTGAAAAAAAACCTACCAACATTAGCTAGAAACAGTATTAAAGTAGTAGTAAAGAGTAGAGAAGAGAGCCGTGGAATTGCTCAGTTAGCTTCAGAGTCAGTAACGTTACTGGTAAATGCATTTACCTAAAACACTGTAGCCCAATGTCAAAACGTTTTTATGTAATTATATTATTAGTATAATAATGAACTAATAATATATACAGTATTACCCACGGCAATGGATCTATTATTAGGGGTGGCCCACCCCTAATAATAGATCCATTGCCACTGAGTAGCTGACGGATGTATTCCGTCAAAATGGCTGAAACGCTGCTAGGGGTCACGTGACTGGGAGATCCCTATAGTAAGTAGATGTAACAAGGACACTAAAATAAAGTATAACCTAAAAATGAAATGGCGATATATCTTATACAATCATGACCGTGAGATCGAAGGCATGAAGAGCGGCTCTGCATGTGTTCAGAGCGGTTTGGTTCACAGTAAACGTCTCTCCAACTTGTGTATTTTTAACATGCATTTTGGAGCGTAAACACAGAAAAACACATCAGGCAAGTAGACAGGCATCAATCCCAGCAGCTCTTACACAGCTGTATGTCCTCCTGGTTGGTGTAATCGATGGCCACGCCCACAGGGAGTGTGTCTTCGCTGTTCTCGTTGACGGGAAGCTCCGCTCGACTGGCATCTTCCAGCAACCACAGCTCCCAGTTCACCTGCACACATACGCACACACATCACATCACACGACATCGCATCACACGACATCACATCACATCCCACGACATCACACCACATCACATCCCACGACACAACACAACATCACATCACACGACGTCACATCACATCACACGACACAACATCACATCCCACGACACCACATCACATCACACGACATCACATCACATCACACGACATCACATCACATCACACGACATGACATCACACGACACAACATCACATCACACGACGTCACATCACATCACAAGACACAACATCACATCCCACGACACCACATCACATCACACGACATCACATCACATCACACGACATCACATCACATCACACGACATGGCATCACACGACATGGCATCACACGACACGGCATCACACGACACAACATCACACGACATGGCATCACACGACATGGCATCACACGACATGGCATCACACGACATGGCATCACACGACATGGCATCACACGACATGGCATCACACGACATGGCATCACACGACATGGCATCACACGACATGGCATCACACGACATGGCATCACACGACATGGCATCACACGACATGGCATCACACGACATGGCATCACACGACATGGCATCACACGACATGGCATCACACGACACAACATCACACAGGCATGTGATTGGCCAAGGACAAAAAAGCAGGAAATTATACCGAGCCCCCCCCCCCAATTTTGGCTGAATATCGATATATATATCCCGATATTTTTTCCGCAAAGTGAGAGCAAATGTTCAGTCAAAGTCAAAGCCAAATATATTTTTCACTGTATAAATTATACATTGATTCTTATTAAAGCTACTATTAAAGTTCTCAGTCAAGAGCAGTGAGTGATTTCCTCTGTGTTTTGTTGTTTTATTAACATTAAATAGATAGTTCTCCCAAAAATTTTAACTGTCATCATTTACTCTCTCAAGTAGTTTTAAACCTGAATAAGTTTCTTTCTTCTGTTGAAGTATTTGGAAGAATGTGGGTAACCAAACAGTTGATGTACCCCAGTGATTTCCATAGTATATTTTTCCCGATGGAAGTCAATGGGGACCAGCAACTGTCTGGTTACCCACATTCTTCAAAATATCTTCTTTTGTGTTCAGCACAAGAAATAAATTAATACAGGTTTGGAACAACATTACAGTGAATAAATAATGACAGAATTTTTATTTTTGGGTCAACTATCCCTTTAAAGACAAGCGGCTGCATGTTTATTATTGGGGCTACTGTCTCTTTAAGACCTGTACACGACGCATCTAATATACACGCGCATTTGACAACCAGATTTCTCTCAGTTTTCTCGGTTTTCTTTCAGTTTAGACATAACCAACTTTCCTTATGTAAACCTTGTGTGTATTTGAGAGTATTAGCGAAATAAGACTCGAAAGATAACTTAGTCCAGTAACCAGGCGCTGTTAGACAGGCTTTTAGTGCATGTGCGCGCCGGGTGTTCGCGCTCAGTAAAGCGCATGTTAGAACAGCGCATCAGCAGTGAATGACATGTTTAACCGGCAAGGCTTTAAAGCACATGCAAATAATGAACTTTTGTGCACTAAGTGAACTGCTGTGTCCCGTTCCTCTGCGTTAACATTTGATGTGAGTATTTGTCGCGTTGTACACTAATGCTGTTCGAGACGGAGACGCCAGAACTGCAACTGATAGAATGCACGATATACTGTACATATTTCTACAAAAGCAGTCAGCAGCTTGCTTGGAGCAAGGATCACAGCGCAAATTTGAACTATATCGATATATCGCCCCAGCCCTACTGGTGGCCTAACGCCGATGTTCTTGTCAACTGACAACGATACCACTGTAGCGCGAGAGCCACTGAGGTACGGAATTGAGCAGGTGAACAAGCTGAACGCAAATAACGTTACGTCCTCGTTGATACTTGGAAAGGAAGGAAAAATCTGTACGCACATCAGCCTGTTGTTTCCTCATATCCTCTCCTTTTCACTCCGACAGCCGACTTTTTTTTTTTTTTTTTTACAGATCTACATGATTCACGTAGGTCACATTTTCAGGTCGGAAAATCCGGAAAAATCACATCCCATGACATCACACGACATCCCACGACATCACACGACATCCCACGACATCCCACGACATCCCACGACATCGCATCACACGATTATAGTTATTAAAGACATTGTTAAAATAGTCCAAGTGACTACAGTGGGTCAATCTTAAGTTTATCAAGCGACGAGAATACTTTTTTTGTGCAAAAAAAACTAAAATAACGACTTTATTTCAACTATTGATTTCCATCTCTGTGGGCCTCGAGTGAGTTCACTAGTGTAACAGCGCAGCGCTTCTGTGTTGTACGTCACACGCATCACACACATGACCAGCGTCGGCCAATAGTGAGCCTACAGGTGACGTAGCTCTACGCTATCACACTACGCTAA
>NW_027509194.1:372500-400000 GCF_051911475.1 Siphateles boraxobius
AACGGGCCTTAAAGGGATGTTTGATTATGATTTCTAACTTTAGCTAGTGTGTAATGTTGCTGTTTAAGCATAAACAACATCTGCAAAGTTATGACGCTCAAAGTTCAAAGCAAAGGAAGATATTTGCTTTGGCAGAAATCGCTTTTTAAGGACTACAACAAACGGCTGGTAGGGACTACAACGAGCTACTTCATGTCAGTTAGTGATGTTAGTGATCTCACTAACCCCAAAAATTACATAAACCCCACCCTTGGGAAAAAGTTTTTGAAATGTTCAGTGTGTGTGAGTGTGTGTGTATTTCAAAAACTTTTCCTGGGGGCGGGGTTTATGTAAATTTCTCACACACACATGCTCATTTGCATTTAAAGGGACACACACAAAAAGTTTTTGCTCACCCTGACAATTTTAACATGCTATAAAAAAATATCTGTGGGGTATTTTGAGCTTAAACTTCACATACACACTCAGGGACACGTTAAATCTTGTGAAAAGGGCATTCTAGGACCCGTTTAACAGATGACGAGTGAACATCTGGACTGAAGACACTTACAGGAGTGAACTGAACCACTGTGGCGTCCTGTTTCCCAGCAGACACTTGCTTTCCTTTGGGACTCCAGCAAACTGCAATGAGAGAGAGAGGAACAAGTGTGTAAAAACACCCAAAAAATGTTTTACCAATATTGCGATTTAATATGCGATTATTTTTTAAGCTCTTATTCTTCTGTATTATTCAACAAAGACAAGCAATAAATCATTGTATAGTAGGGGTGGGAATTTTTAGGCACCTCATGATCCAATCTACTTTATTTTCTTATTAATTAATCTTATTAATAAAACTTAAAATCTTTACTTAATTACATGACCTATGTCATTATAAGTATGTTTATAATAAAACACTGACACAATGATGAACAAGAAGCAATAATATTCTCAATAACAAAACGTTTTACTGAATAATTAAGTAAACATAATTTCTTAATTTATCTTTGTTAAGAAACCTCATTGCTGAACTGGCTACTCTCTGCTGTCTCAGACCACGACATCACTTCCTGTCGGCCAGCGTAACTTCTGTTGGGTGCAATTCACAAACTCACCACTAGATGCTGGTAAATATTACACACTGCACCTTTAAAGCACCTTGAACCCTGAATCGTCAAAGTCATTACTATGACATCTAACTAAAAAAAAAAATCAGGATACGGTTAGTTAAACACGGACCGGAGGTGATTCCCGTGGAGGCCGGGAGTTGAGCGAACACACTGACGGAGTCCTGCACGTCCAGCACCATCATGCTGCCATCGGACACACACACGGCCAGACGGGTCGGGTCCACCGGACTCCACTTCAGATCCTGGACCAGCGAGCCTCGAGAGGACGAGGGTCTGAAGGAGGTGAAGGGACGCTTCTCCTGTCGGCCCTGCTGCAGCACGCCGCGCACACACACACACACACACACACACACACACACACCCTTTTCTTTAATTTACTTATATTTTATTGCAATCATATTTATTCTTTAAAGTCCCTCTGTGGTAAAATTCCAGCTTTTAATGTTGTTTATATGTCTATGTTGTGTTTTTAATTGCTCACGCAATAACAGACTCATGTCAACCCTCGCTGAAAACACACCCTTTTCTTTAAATTAATTATTAATTAATTATTAATTATCTTGCGAAACGATCGGTCATTTCAAAAATAAATAAAAAGTTTCAGTTTTATAAGCACAAATGCTCGCCTTGCTCTGTTCTGTGATGCATGAACGAAATGAACGAAATGACTCGAAAAAAGATTTAAGGCGAGCATTTGTGCTTATAAAACTGAAACTTTTTAATTTATTTTTAAAATCACCGATCGTTTCGCAAGATAAGACCCTTATGCATCGTCTGGTGTCGTTTAAAACCATTTGAAGCTGCACTGAAACTGTCATTTGGACCTTGGACTGTTGGGTACCCAGTGAAGTCCATTATATGGAGAAAAATCCTGGAATGTTTTCATCAAAAACCTTAATTTCTTTTCGACTGAAGAAAGAAAGACATGGACATCTTGGATTTTAATAGCAGCACCTCCCATCATGCAACACAGACATTATTACATGGAAATATTCATGAAAGACATTAAGAATAAAAACAAACTAAACAAAGAGCAGGACACAAATAAATCGATATAAACAGTGTGAGAAGAGTGTGTGACCTTGTTGAGGAAGGAGCGCACGTCGTAGAAGTCCAGCGTGAGGTCAGAGGACTCGCTCGCTCCACACACACACAGCGTGAGCTCATCGCTGCTCAGGGCCATGTGATGCATCGCCACGGCAACAGTCACCGTCGCGGCGCTCGAACACTGGACTAATGACACACACACACACACACACACACATCAGTCTGATCGCACTCACACACACGGATTATAGGTTTTACACAAGAAAAACACATACAAGAGAAATCATTTCAACAATAAGAAAGCTATAAAAGCATCTAGAATTTGTGCCATGTTTAATACTCTTTCATAATATGCTTTTATTCATTTGCGTGCCCCCTCTTGTATTTTTTCTCTTTTTTCTCTTTTGTATCTCTTAGCAAATAATTTTCAATAGGTAAATTAGGCTTCCTTATATTCATAGATGTCACCTACGTCACTACCAAATAGAACGCCGCCATATTGACGACGCTCTCGCCCGGTTTGGCCGCCCAAACTGCCCATTTCAATGAGAGAGAGAGAGAGAGAGACAGAGATACATGGAGAAAATATTTATTTCAGGCTCCGGTCCTTATTTGTTACCCCCAGTTTTCTTTTGTCCATTATTACCTGCCCCAGACTTGCCCCAATTTGCCTTCCATGATAATATATATACAAAATTGGTGGTAGTTTGCTCTGACTAGGTTGCGAGTTGTTAGCTAGCTAAGTGGCAAAAAACAGCTGTTAGCTTGCTAGCTGTTAGCCACGGCTAACATTAGGATTAGGGATTAGGATTAGGATTAGGCCTGTCGCGATAGTCAATAAATCAAACGATAAAAAAAATGAGCTCGATCATTTTTCCGGCCGCGATAATTTCCAGTTGTATGCTTGTTTGTTTTCCTCGTCTCTCTCTCTCTCTCTCTACCAAATAGACTGGATGAAAACTCTTTTTAAGACATAACCAACATATTTTACGTGAATACTCTCCAAAACGTACATTTAAACATAATGTTGTGTGTATTTGTCCATTCAGACACGAAACAGAGCTCAGTTCATTACTCGCGCGCTGTATAGGGCTCTATGGCTGCACGCTTTGACATGATACAATATGAGACATTTCTTCTATCCTTTTCTTTTGCTATAGAATAAAATACCAGTTCGGGGTTCCTCTTTTGGCTGTTGTTGCAGCTCCTGCACAACATATTGCAGGCATTACTGAGACCATCAGTCGTCAAGATGGCGGCGCAAAACTACAGTGACGTCATGTGACCCAAACAAATAATTTTTCTTGTTGACTATTGAACTCCGCCCAACTCCAGCTTCCTACGCCCAACTCCAGCTTCCTACGCCCAACTCCAGCTTCCTATGCCCTCCTCCGCCCAACTCCAGCTTCCTATGCCCTCCTCCGCCCCACTCCAGCTTCCTACGCCCCACTCCAGCTTCCTACGCCCCACTCCAGCTTCCTACGCCCTCCTACGCCCCACTCCAGCTTCCTACGCCCAACTCCAGCTTCCTACGCCCAACTCCAGCTTCCTACGCCCAACTCCAGCTTCCTACGCCCTCCTCCGCCCAACTCCAGCTTCCTACGCCCAACTCCAGCTTCCTGCGCCCAACTCCAGCTTCCTGCGCCCTCCTCCGCCCCACTCCAGCTTCCTACGCCCCACTCCAGCTTCCTACGCCCCACTCCAGCTTCCTACACCCCACTCCAGCTTCCTACGCCCTCCTCCGCCCAACTCCAGCTTCCTACGCCCTCCTCCGCCCAACTCCAGCTTCCTACGCCCCACTCCAGCTTCCTACGCCCTCCTCCACCCAACTCCAGCTTCCTACGCCCCCCTCCGCCCAACTCCAGCTTCCTACGCCCTCCTCCGCCCAACTCCAGCTTCCAGCGCCCTCCTCCGCCCAACTCCAGCTTCCAGCTTCCTATGCCCTCCTCCGCCCCACTCCAGCTTCCTACGCCCCACTCCAGCTTCCTACGCCCCACTCCAGCTTCCTACGCCCTCCTCCGCCCAACTCCAGCTTCCTACGCCCCACTCCAGCTTCCTACGCCTTCCTCCGCCCAACTCCAGCTTCCTCCGCCCAACTCCAGCTTCCTACGCCCAACTCCAGCTTCCTACGCCCAACTCCAGCTTCCTACGCCCAACTCCAGCTTCCTACGCCCAACTCCAGCTTCCAACTCCAGCTTCCTACGCCCAACTCCAGCTTCCTACGCCCAACTCCAGCTTCCTACGCCCAACTCCAGCTTCCTACGCCCAACTCCAGCTTCCTACGCCCAACTCCAGCTTCCTACGCCCAACTCCAGCTTCCTACGCCCTCCTCCGCCCCACTCCAGCTTCCTACGCCCCACTCCAGCTTCCTACGCCCCACTCCAGCTTCCTACGCCCTCTACGCCCAACTCCAGCTTCCTCCGCCCAACTCCAGCTTCCTGCGCCCTCCTCCGCCCAACTCCAGCTTCCTACGCCCCACTCCAGCTTCCCTCGCCCCACTCCAGCTTCCTACGCCCTCCTCCGCCCAACTCCAGCTTCCTACACCCCACTCCAGCTTCCTACGCCCCACTCCAGCTTCCTACGCCCTCCTCCGCCCAACTCCAGCTTCCCACGCCCTCCTCCGCCCAACTCCAGCTTCCCACGCCCTCCTCCGCCCAACTCCAGCTTCCCACGCCCAACTCCAGCTTCCCACGCCCAACTCCAGCTTCCCACGCCCAACTCCAGCTTCCCACGCCCAACTCCAGCTTCCCACGCCCAACTCCAGCTTCCCCCGCCCAACTCCAGCTTCCTACGCCCCACTCCAGCTTCCTACGCCCCACTCCAGCTTCCTACGCCCCACTCCAGCTTCCTACGCCCAACTCCAGCTTCCTCCGCCCAACTCCAGCTTCCCACTCCCCCCTCCAGCTTCCCACGACCAACTCCAGCTTCCCACGACCAACTCCAGCTTCCCCCGACCAACTCCAGCTTCCTCCGACCAACTCCATACGCCCAACTCCAGCTTCCTACGCCCTCCTCCAGCTTCCTCCAACCTCCTACGCCCAACTCCAGCTTCCTACGCCCAACTCCAGCTTCCTACGCCCAACTCCAGCTTCCTACGCCCAACTCCGCCCAACTCCAGCTTCCTCCGCCCAACTCCAGCTTCCTCCGCCCAACTCCAGCTTCCTCCGCCCAACTCCAGCTTCCTACGCCCAACTCCAGCTTCCTACGCCCAACTCCAGCTTCCTACGCCCAACTCCAGCTTCCAACTCCAGCTTCCTACGCCCAACTCCAGCTTCCTACGCCCAACTCCAGCTTCCTACGCCCAACTCCAGCTTCCTACGCCCAACTCCAGCTTCCTACGCCCAACTCCAGCTTCCTACGCCCAACTCCAGCTTCCTACGCCCAACTCCAGCTTCCTACGCCCAACTCCAGCTTCCTACGCCCTCCTCCGCCCAACTCCAGCTTCCTACGCCCCACTCCAGCTTCCTACGCCCCACTCCAGCTTCCTACGCCCTCTACGCCCAACTCCAGCTTCCTCCGCCCAACTCCAGCTTCCTGCGCCCTCCTCCGCCCAACTCCAGCTTCCTACGCCCCACTCCAGCTTCCCTCGCCCCACTCCAGCTTCCTACGCCCTCCTCCGCCCAACTCCAGCTTCCTACGCCCCACTCCAGCTTCCTACACCCCACTCCAGCTTCCTACGCCCCACTCCAGCTTCCTACGCCCCACTCCAGCTTCCTATGCCCTCCTCCGCCCAACTCCAGCTTCCCACGCCCTCCTCCGCCCAACTCCAGCTTCCCACGCCCAACTCCAGCTTCCCACGCCCAACTCCAGCTTCCTCCGCCCAACTCCAGCTTCCTCCGCCCAACTCCAGCTTCCTCCGCCCAACTCCAGCTTCCTCCGCCCAACTCCAGCTTCCTACGCCCTCCTCCGCCCAACTCCAGCTTCCTACGCCCCACTCCAGCTTCCTACGCCCCACTCCAGCTTCCTACGCCCCACTCCAGCTTCCTACGCCCTCTACGCCCAACTCCAGCTTCCTCCGCCCAACTCCAGCTTCCTGCGCCCTCCTCCGCCCAACTCCAGCTTCCTACGCCCCACTCCAGCTTCCCTCGCCCCACTCCAGCTTCCTACGCCCTCCTCCGCCCAACTCCAGCTTCCTACGCCCCACTCCAGCTTCCTACACCCCACTCCAGCTTCCTACGCCCCACTCCAGCTTCCTACGCCCTCCTCCGCCCAACTCCAGCTTCCCACGCCCAACTCCAGCTTCCCACGCCCAACTCCAGCTTCCCACGCCCAACTCCAGCTTCCCACGCCCAACTCCAGCTTCCTCCGCCCAACTCCAGCTTCCTCCGATCAACTCCAGCTTCCTACGCCCAACTCCAGCTTCCTCCGCCCAACTCCAGCTTCCTCCACCCAACTCCAGCTTCCTCCGCCCAACTCCAGCTTCCTCCGATCAACTCCAGCTTGTTGTTGTGATGTAGGTGTCCAGCGTCTCACCCGTCTCGTTGGGGTTGCCCTCCTGCCGCCCCGCTGCGATGACGTCTCTCGTCCAGAACACCTTCAGCGTTTGGTCTCGGCCCGCCAGCGTCAGCCCGTATTTATTGGAGACGGAGAGAAGACTGGAGCGCTGCTTCGGCAGATCCACACACGACTCGAACACGCGGATCTTCTTCATCTGACGGAACTGGAAGTCCTGGAGAGAGATATGATTGACATGTGATCGCTTATTATTTTTACATACACTAGTCAAGGCAAAAGTTTTGGATTGATAAGATTTTTAATGTTTTTGTAAGAGTCTCTTCTGCTCACCAAGGCTGTGTTTATTTGATTTTAAAAAAATAATAATAATAATATTCTGTAATATTATTCCAGTGTAAATCAGCTGTTTTCTATGTGAATATATAATAAAGTGTAATTTATTCCTGTGATCAAAGCTGAATTTTCAGCATCATTACTCCAGTCTTCAGTGTCACATGATCATTCAGAAATCACTATAATATGATGATTTGCTGCTCAAAACACATTTATGATTATTATCAATGTTGAAAACAGTTATTTACATTTTTATTTCAGGATTCTTTGATGAATAGACATTTAAAAAAAACAGCATTTATCTGAAATATAAAGCTTTTGTGACATTAAACACAAGCGTTCAAAAGTTTGGGGTCAGTAAGAGTTTTTATATTATTTTGGGGGGAAATAAATAAAATAAATTAATACTTTTATTCATCAAGGATTATAAAAGGAATTATAATCAGGGTGGGAAATTAGCACCCGCCACCAGCCAATGGCTGGTACTTTTTCAAAGTGGCGGGTGACTTTGCCTTGTATACCAGCCACAGTGGTGGGTAGATTGTAAAACATATTTTTATTGGTTACTACTTAAAACATTCCTTGTAACGGATTGAACATCTTTTGTCAAAGAATGCTGTTGCTAAGTAACAATAATGCACTTTTGTCGAGTAACTAATTTGATTGGTTTTCAGCGCTGTGCCTCACGGACCGTGACACATATAGCTGAGCTGAGGTACAGAGACGAAAGGAAAATTAAACAAATGTGGCGACATATACCCGGTGTTAAGAGGCCCGCCGCGGAGTCAGCAGTAACTATGAATGTACAAACTGTTGAGGGCGAAGTAAATAAGAGAAGGTACTCTTCGAACAAGTGGCGCATTGATGACGAAGGGAAAAACGAGGGAATGGTTAAGTTAGCCTACCTTCCCGTCGAACAGTCCATGCACTGTACTTACTGTCGAACCTATGCGTCGTCCGAAAATGCAAACAATTCGTTCGTTAGAGGAACAACTAACCTTAAAATAGAGTCAATAATGAATATGACCGAATGAGAATTCTGTTCAGAAACGTCCATGCGATCGGCAAAAAGGGCAGACCTTTTCGGGACTACGTTTGGATGTGCAAGTAAATTACTAACTTGAAGTTGTGTTTTGTGATGGCTAGATAGCTATCGTTTTTTTAGTTTAACGATAGTTTTAGCAGCCGCGAGGCTAGGAGCCGATACCGTGGGTGCTCCGGAGCTCGATTACGTGTCAGTTAAACTTTTCATCTCCAATCCTATCTGTATTTGAGAGGAGTGGTGCAGTCCTGAGTTGAAAGATAGCCTACTTTATTATCGAGTTAACCCTCTGGGGTCGGCAAACACGCTGGCGCCTTTTGCTGGATTTTTTTTCAAATAGCAGCAAAATATATTTAAATACTCCATTTATGGTCAGACTTAACTAATATTGAAAAATAAACTGTAAAATAACCATGCATAAAATTCTCTCAAAAATTCAAACATGTACATACATGTTGCTCACATATTATGGTAGCCCTTTTTGTGCTAATAGTGCTTTTTTTGTTGTTTTAAAGGGCGTGCGCCCGTGAGCATCCACAGAGGAAAACATAAGTTGGCGCCTGAGTGCAGCATAACTCATATTGTTAAATGGATAAAACGAATTACATATTTGTAATGGACATCAATGTTATCAAAGTCACAGTTCTCATTCATAAATTTGAATTCCGGAAAAAGTGGCTGGTAAAATTGGGCATCCAGCAGCCACTGTGGCAGAAAAGTTAATTTCCCACCCTGTTTATAATGTTACAATTACAAACTAATTTATTTCAGATAAATGCTGTTCTTTTGAACTTTCTATTCATCAAAGAATCCTGAAATAAAAATGTAACTAACTGTTTTCAACATTGATAATAATCATAAATGTTTCTTGATCATCACATCATCATATTACAGTGATTTCTGAAGGATCATGTGACACTGAAGACTGGAGTAATGATGCTGAAAATTCAGCTTTGATCACAGGAATAAAATACATTTTAAAATATATTAAAATAGAAAAGAGTAATTTTAAATTACAATAATATTTCACAATATTGCCCTTTTTTTGGTATTTTTATCAGTTAAACGCAGCCTTCTTTTAAAAAGATTAAAAATCTTAATGATGCAAAACTTTTGACTGGTTAGTATATAATAATGATCATGTGACAGAAGTGAAACTGATTTCATTTTACAGCATGAGTCAGTGACTTTAAATCTATTTTTTATTTTAAATTCAGATAACTGAGTCAAATAATATCAACAATTATGAAATTACCCAACATGTAGAGAATCTGATGGGAAAAT
Organism: Siphateles boraxobius; assembly: GCF_051911475.1. Classification (NCBI taxonomy): domain Eukaryota; kingdom Metazoa; phylum Chordata; class Actinopteri; order Cypriniformes; family Leuciscidae; genus Siphateles; species Siphateles boraxobius. Next base: position 381,771 of record NW_027509194.1, read on the forward strand.
ATTGTGAAGTGATGACACTTTGTATACATATTTATATTAATATATTTATGAACAAGTCCGCAATAGTTCTAATGTAACTTACGGTAACGTTACCTGTGTATTTATAATATTTTACTCATTAAATTCTCTAAGGATTAGAACTATTTTACAAAAATGACACTACACCAATTTATAAGAGACAGTAAATAGCTTCACACACACGCACGAATTACATGTATTCAAACGAAGAATGTCATCTATATCTGCCAGAGAACGTTGTAATACTACTACTACTAATAATATTATTAATAATAATAATAATAATAATAATAATAACACTAGCCGGTAAGTCTCACCTTCATCTCTCTCTCTGGAATAGAGTCCGGATCGTCCCCCATCTTCACTTAGATTCCCTCACGCTTCGTCAACGACAAGAACAAGTAAATATGTAGGTAATTGCGTTATTAAAGAAGAATTAATGAATTTATTCTGCTCATCTCAAACTCTCTGCGTGTTAGCAAGAACCATAAGCAAGAAACCGCGCTGAACTTTGGCAGGAAATGACGCGTGTTTTGAAGCGGAAACGTGTGTCGTGTCCATCTCGCCAGACAGTGACCTCTACTGGCCAAACGCAGCGGAACATGATTTTTTATTTTTTTTATTGAACAATATGTAATGTACAAACAAACATGAGCTAGCTGATAATAACCAATAATGATGGTAAATTATTGTAATAAATAATAATAAAAGGCTTTTCAATCTTTCAGGCACAAATATGAGCGGGACCCCATCCTACTGTTTAAAAAATAGCTATAGATTAATTTGTATAGGGATACAGTTTAGGCTATACTGTGAAAAATGTGTAAAAATATGTTTATTTTAATTATTTATTTATTTTAGTTTTGCTCTACATTTTTCCAAAGACCTCCTAGGATTCCCCAGCAGACCCAATTGATACTGTGAAAAAAGTATTTGATACATATATGTAAAATATTACTTGGTAAATATTTAATATATACAAGTAGAAATATATACAGTATATATACACGTATATATGTATATATTTATTACAGTTCCATGAACCTTCTTGTATTTTTCATTTCTATTATGTTACATTATTAGATTTTTTCTACTCACAATATATTATATTTATTTATTTTAAAATTTATTTGTATTTGTTTTCGACAGTGTTACTCTAAATTTTTCCACTGAATGTCCTTGCGGCTCCAGTTTGAAAGAATCATGGCTACATTCACATAATCGGTAGACTTTTATACAACATTGTGCGATTTTAAATGCATAATAACGTTATAATAAACTGTAAACCGTAAGTATTTGTATTTCTATAATCGATGTGTCAGTGCAAAGTGACAATATTTGATCATTAAAAGTCTATTTAACGCATTTAACATTAAACTGCTGTCTCTGTCAAGGAAATATTGTTTTATGAGAAGCAGAATAATTATATTCATCCGCACAGAGCCGAAGCACAACCAAAACAACAATATTCTTCCGCAGAATGCGTGCAGTTCTGTGTTTTAACCACTAGAGGGACAAAAGTCACGTTTACTTTTCAAAAGAAACAAGCATCACACAACACAAAGACACTGGGAATGAAAGAGATTTTATTTGTGACGTATTGCAGTAGACATAACTGTTTCTTAGTTCAATAAAAAAGCAGTTTAATGGTTTATTATAAACTCTCTTAAGGAACATGTCTTTACTGCAAAGCATGAAAGCGCATCGCTACAAGCAAAGCTCGAGCGATCGTCTTTGAGTCGTTGTGTTCAGACGAGAAACACTTTGAATAGCAGAGATCCTGAACACTTCTTCCTCTGATTGTCGGCGCTCAAGGCTTTTTAAAGCTCCCAGTGAATATATTTCACACGAACTGTGAGGCGTTTAAAGTGCTGCCGTTATTTACAAGGGGAAAGACACGCACACGAGCATGCAGTTATCAGCAGAGAATTAATGCGAGTATTAATTTGAATAATTAAACAGTCATTCGGTTGCACAGAGGAATATGCAATTACACTACAATGCTGTGGCGGATGGGCGAATACTCGGGGTGTTTTCACTCCAAAATCAAAGGAATAAAACATGAAAGGATCATTTCCATGAAGAAAATAAAACCCATTTTTTAGGACCAAGAATTTTTGCATTGCTGGGTCATTCCTACAGTCCCCATGAAACATTACTGCATATTTTACATAAAATGTTGATCAATCACATGCATAGATGTACCCAGTTAACACAAATTCATAATTAGTACCTAATCATAATTAAAGCTGCAGTCCGTAACTTTATCCGTGTTAAAAATGGATATAATAAGCGAGTATATCATGAAACCACTTTCCAACGTGTGTTTTTGTCTTATCCTGAATCACTACGCTACACCTATAATAAGTGTTTATACTCGGACTATTTTAGACTGTATGCGTGACTCTCAGACATAAACAGAGAGAAGTAGTTCCGGCTACAATGTTCTTCCGCGAGACGAATGTTGTTCTGGTTATTAACCGCTAGAGAGCCACAAGTTACGGACTGCAGCTTTAAAAAATAAAAACTTTTTGAAGCACTTGACAGGCAAATTTCCATGTCCTCAATCATGTTCTCTCAACTCCTCTTTGAAATAAAGGCTATATATATTTCTAATAAAAATAGAAATTTTGAGTATTACATTTACTTATTCTGTTTGACAACTCCAGGAACAAAGTAAGAATCATTCATAAACTTATCTCTCTTTTCCTAATTGTTTTAGAAGATATTGTGTAATTGTGTATTGATTTATACTGGACATAAAAATGTTTGCTTGTTAAAAAAAAAAAAAAAGATTTTATATAGCTATTAAAATTCTTCCTAAATGTAAATCATCTGCTAGCGTGTTGTTCTTTCCTAGCTAGTAATGGGCTTTATGAGCTTAAAACCCTGCTTCATTTTCTTTAAGGCCCATTCACACCAATAACGATAACAATACTTTACCGCACGATATCGTTCTGTTTATTATAAGCATCTGTCTCTTTAAATGCTCGCGCTCTGTAAAGCAGGCCGGATTCTGATTGGCTGTCAATGTATTTTACGTTCATCATCGGGATTCGGCAGGAAAATAATCGTAGTGATCGTATTTCCAGTGACATTTCTCTGTCATTATCGGTATAGTTGTGCTGTGGACTTTGCTATTCTTTTTTAGATCTATATCTGTATATTTAGATCTATATCTTTATTTTTAGATCGATTTTAGCGTATCATTATAGTTGGTGTGAATGGGCCTTTGTGTGAACCCATTCTTTTATTACGAGATTCACCAGAAAACAGCTGTTTTTACTACATTCAAAGGCCGTTTCAGTGATATTTGTTCAGCCAAACAAACACTGAAGGATACACATGAAATTATGGACTGATCTGTGTCTAACATGTTCTGTTTGACAGAGTTTGCATTTCATATTCATAATGTGGAGCTGCTCAGACACAAACACTCGTCTCTCATTCTCACAGACAAACTGAACCTCACATCTGTGCAAAAGCTTTACATTAGCCATTATTAGTGCTGATATCTGGGAAATGCACGAGCTTCTACTGAAAGAAATCGATAAATTAGCACTTTACATTCATTCGAAAAGCTACAACAACAACAGGTTTGCGAAGGACATTCTCCCATATATATCCACTTTCTCTAGTGCAACATTTCGCATGAATTTAGAGCCACATACTAGGCTTTAAAAATAAAACAATATAGGTAAAAGGTTGGCATATAGACGCACGTTTCTTTTCGCTTGGGTTTCTGGGTAAATAATGAGATCCCGCCTTATTTTTCACATGTGTCTGGCTTCCGGTTTCAGTTAGTTTTTCTATACAAAAACAGCTTGATATTGCAAACTGGTATTCTAACTATATTATTTTAATGTTTTGCCTAGCGCAAATAGTTTTATCGTTTACGCATGTTGTTAATTCCTGAAGAATCCGTCATTCACATGCGTTGAAAAATAAGGCGGATAAAAGACGTGCTTGACAACACTAGTGTAAGAACTGGCCTTATAGTGATCATATATTAGTTCCAGCACATTTTAGTGACTCTTCCTACCTTTAGAAATGTATTGCGATCGCTCTAAATAGTCACAGACTACATAAACATGAAATCTATCCGCATTAATCATCTTTCAACGATCCATCATGCAGTTCTGGTCAGAATCTTCAGGGTTGTAGAGGTTATTAAAACAACACAGCTGATAAACAACAAACAATTTCATGACATTTTTTTTTTTTGCATTATTTCCCACACCGTGTTCACGAATGAAGGTTTGATCATTATTATAAATAAACCCCAGACAGCAACATAGTGTCGGCCCACATCTGGTATAAGATTATATCCACATGTATCAAACGTGGGCCGGATCTGGGCCGACACTATGCCTTAAGGCTGAATATTACTTATAATGGTGTTAATAGTCACGATAAGGCACAAGTTCTTCAGTCTCTCTGTGAGATACGAGTCAGGCATCTTTCTGACGAAATAATAAAATGACGCTCGGGCTACTAATGATAAAACAGCAGAAAAGAGTGAAGATGATGTTTATCATCTACTGTTGATTAGAATCATGACAGCTGTCAATCAACAGCACTGACGAGTGCAAAATAAACCAGATCCAATCAAATATAACCAATAATCTGAGATCTACTAGTTTTGATGATTAAAGATGGATTTCCATAACTCAATACACCTGGAGATTCTGACGACTACTGATAAAGACACAACGCTCTAAACGTCTCAGTCATAATATTACTCTTTTTTTGCATCATTAAATGTTTATGAGGTTACACTACCGGTCAAAAGTTTGGATTTTTTTTTATCAATGTATCAAAAAAATCAAAAAAAATTAATAATCAAAAAGATATTATATATATATAAAAAATTATGATTTCTGCAGGATCATGTGACACTGAAGACTGGAGTAATGATGCTGAAAATTCAGCTTTGATCACAGGAATAAATTACACTTTACTATATATTCACATTGAAAATAGCTGTTTTATATTGTAATATTTTTTTTAATTACTTAAAAAAACCAAATCAAATAAATGCAGCCTTGGTGAGCTAGAAGAGACTCTTTCAAAAACATAAAACATTCCAAAGTATATTCCAAACTTTTGACCACTAGTTTAAATCAAATTAATCTTTTTCATTAAGAAAACACACACACAAAAAATCAAGTGCTTTCCAACCCTGCTCCTGCAGAACTGTTCACCACACACTTCGAGTCTCTGAAGGCCAAAGATCACGTGATTTTCATGTTTGTGTCACATTGCTCGTTCTGTTAGTGTCCTCTAGACTAGTGCATGTAGGGAGCAGAAAACGCTTGGCAGTAAAGCAGACTTCAGCAGCTCTTGTGTCTCAGATCTGCTTTCCTTAAACCATCAAGTGCAAAAGTGATGAAGCCAGCGGGTGCATTCAAGAGGAAAACCTCGTCCTTCGGGATTCGCTGGGTTTCAGGGATGCAGGATATATCCAGGCTGCGAGTTTCGATCAGATTTGGCATGCATGCAAGCGGTGGAAGTGACGTCATGTGAGCGTTCAGACGTCAAACACACACAGGAATCTGAAGCATGAGGATGTAAACCGTGCAGTGACACCAAACACTCCTTCAGATTCAAACGCTTCGAGATCACGGGTGAACCTCACAAAAGAACATGATCGGGTCGCAGTTTTGCACTATATTGTGACGTTATTCTAATGAAAATTAAATCAGATTCTCATTGGATTAATTAATGATTATAATACAGTACTCTAAATAAATATGAACATAATTATGTTTGCATTGTACAGTAGTGGCCAAAAGTGATATCTGGTCTAGGAAAATTGACATCTTCATCCTTTATTCAAGTATTATAAAAAAAAAATTGTGTGTAAAAATAGGAACTCGATGAAAGATGACAAATTGTGCAACATAATTTTTGGCCATGCTGTCAGACATAGAAATTACCAAAAAGACGCACCAAAAAACCACAAATTAAATATTAATAACTCATGTTGTAATCAATGCATACTTTTTGCATAGTAAAATAAAACCAGTCACACTTTTTCTCATAATTTTTTATCTGTTAAATACCTCAACCAAGTTTAGTGTTTTATTCTTCCCTCATATTTAAAATATATACAATATTTCCCACATATTTTGATGGTTTAATCCTTGTAGGGTCATTAAAAACATCCACACATCACTTTTTGGCCACTACTGTATATATTATAATAATTACTATTTATTTCTAAACATTTATATGTTTATTCACATATTTTTATTACCTGTATATTAGATTAATAATAATATAATGGGGATTAATTGTCATAAATAATAGGCATGTTTACATGCACTGGAATCCGATTTAAGATTCTGATATTTATGATTATATGAACCCTAAACGTGTCACATGTTTGTTTCCGTACGTGAAGGTTTTCACTCATTATATGGATGCATGTAAACGTGAATGTTAAACGCTTCATTTTCTTTTTAGAAAATACAGTCCTAGTTTTTTTCCTCTTGATTTCGGGGTGTAACGGGATCCGCTCCTGCTTTTGCGAGATTCACCGCAAGATATTTATGGCAATGTAATCTCAAGAACGGAACGTGCAAAACGTAATATAATGTTTCACAATGAAGGTTGTTTCATCACAGCACCCGTGACTTCTGCTCTCTGGGGGAAAACGCCACCGTCTAGATGATTTTCAACTCGAAATACTAGTTTCCAGGACAGTGTTTTTCTTCACGAGCGCAGATGCCTGTGTGTGTTTGGCTTTCTGAATACACAGATTCTTCCCTTCAGCATGTATTCACACGGTGGATATGAACTGAAAGGTGGTTCCTGTCAGACACACTGCAAAAAAGGCTTTTCTTACAGTGTTTTTGTCTTGTTTCCAGTCCAAATATCTAAAATTACTTCAATCAAGATGCATTTACTAGATGGGTAAAATGCCATATGATATTATGTCTTGTTTTCTGGGATATAAATCAAAATTAAGTGATTTGTTGCTTGCAAAAAGCATCATTATCTTCCAATGGAGTAAAAAATAATAATGATCTTAATTCAAACAGAAACAAGATAATTTTTTTCACCCCATTGGGAGATAATTTTGCTTGTTTTAAGCAACAAATCACTTAGTTTTGATTTATTTCCCCAGAAAACAAGACATAATATCGTATAGCATTTTACTCATCAAGTAAATGCATCTTGATTGAAGAACTTTTAGACATTTGAACTGGGAAAAAGACAAAAATACTAAGAAAAGACATTTTTGCAGTGCAGGAAGGAACTCACTGCCCGTTTATTCTCAGGCCGTCTACAAACTCCGCCTCCTCCTCGCGCTCCTCAGGGGGCGTGGCCACAGAGGCCCCACCCCCAGCTCGAGACTTGACAGGCTCCGCCCCCATTGTCCCATCAGCGCTGTCATTCTGAGCTTCTTCTTCTTCATCCTCGTCCTCCTCTCCGGGAATATCCACACCGTCTCCATCCAGCGTTAAGATAGTTCTGGCGGGTCGTTTGAGCTCGAGCCGCGGCTCCAGATTCAGGCCCGAGGGAAGCAGGTTCTCGAACGGCATCTGAACGCCCAAACTCACGCCCGCGACCGAACCCTGATACACCTCCATCCCGTCCGGCAACATGGACTGGATCTTGGGAAGCCAGCGCTTGCGTACGCGACGAGCGTTGGTGCACATATCAGCCGCGATGACGTTCATCTCGCTCTCCTTAAAGTTGGGCGCGAAGTTCTGACAGTAAACTGAAGAAAAAACAGAACGTTAGTAGGAGCTTTAAAGGGGGGGGTTGATTATGATTAAAAATTTACGTAAACCCCGCCCCAATGTTTAGAAGATAATTAACTTCAGATCAGCAACATAAATTCATCAAATAACTCCTGTTGTCTACATGTTGTCACTCCTTTTTGATTCTCTCAATCTTTGTCTGACTCCGGTTTAAACATAAAAGGCTAAAAGTTTTTGACATTTTCACACACACACACACACACACACAAACAAGCTCTTGAAACTCCGCCCCCTGCACCGGGACCAGCAGCTCATTTGCATTTAAAGGGACACACAAAAACTGCACGTTTTTGCTCACCCTCAAAAAGAGACAATTTTACTTGCTATAAATAATTATCTGTGGGGTATTTTGAGCTAAAACTTCAAATAAACACTCTGGGGACATCAGAGACTTATTTTACACCCTGTTATGGCATTATAGGACCCTTTTAATAGAAGAAAACGTCCCTGATGAACATTGAGTTTTCTAGGAGTGAAATACAAAAGGTTTTCCTCACAAGATTAGAACCAGTGTAGGTGGATCTTCTCCTAGTATTAAAAACTTGTGTTGCACAATAGGGAGCATGAATTAATGGTTGATTATGAATGCATAAAGAGCGTAACGCACGTTTGACGGCGTTTAGGACTCGACTGTCCAGTGGTTTTCGACTGGGGTCGCTGGTTGAAGATCGGATCCCCGTCCCACAGCTGTTCGCTAACGTGTTTCTGCAGGATCAACAAACAGAAAGCAATGAGAGAACACTCAATATCTCAATAACTGCACTTCAGATGAATGCGGTTTCAAGATTTATTAAACAGTGCTTTACTGAATAAACTATAACTCTGTCTGTCTTTAAATAAAAAAGTTGGTTACACTTTATAATAAGGTTTCATTTATTAATATATACTTTAAAAGTCCCCCTGTGGTGAAAATCCAGCTTTTAATGTTGTTTAAATGTCTATGTGGTGTTTTTAATACGCTTTAAGACAAACCATGTGTAAATTCATAAGTCGACAGCATTGCTGAGTATTTTCTGCTTAAAACTGCAGTGAACCAAAGACAGTCTCAAAAACACGCTTTGAAATCGCTGGTGTTTCTGACGTCACAAACTACCTTGTAACCAATCAGATCAACGTGTGATCGTCAACGAGTGGAACTCTGAGTGAGTGAGTGAGTGGAGGCGGGGCTCATTTGCATATTCATAGAACCGCGTATACTAAATGAGGCAAGGGTGTCGAGTTACATTCAAGATATTTTAAGGCATTAAGACATTTTTTTCAATGAAAAAAAAAGTTAAAATATGTAATTTTGGTAATTAAAGATGAGTTTTAAGGGATGAAATTATTGACTACAGGGGGACTTTAAGCATTTATTAATCTTAATTTCCAACATTTACAGACAAGCCCCTTCAAACAGAGCGTTCAAATCAGAAATCATTATTATTGAAATGATTTAATCACAAACCTATCAAAGAAGGTCGCGAGGAGCCTCCGCAGCAACACCTTGTGTTTGACGCCGGCGCACAGATGGCAGTTCATCAGCTGACCTCTAGTCATGAACACACCCGTGCCTGAACACACACAACCACAGTACACACAACATCAGGAACGCCACTAAGCTAAACATTTTAACTAACAGATATCACTATATTTTTCCTAGTACATTAAGACAATTGTTTTCTTGTATAGGTTTTCTTGTACAGTACTATCAATTCTATTTCAGTCTTTCTACTTTTAAAATGTATTTTATTGCGTTACTTTGTATTTATTTGTGAAATTTGCGAGCAATTTACATTTATGCATTTGGCAGACGTGACTTACATTGCATTTCAAGGAACACATTTACATTCTTGTCAGTAATTGCTTTTCCCTGGGAATCGAACCCATGAACTTGTCGTTGCAAGCGCCAGCGCTCTACTGTTTGAGCTCCAGGAAAGCTAATTTCTGAGTGAAAACGATTTAGAGTACACCAATTTTTTTAATTTATAAAGTAATGTGTTACTTAACTTGTTACATCAAAAAAGTAATAGGATTATGTAATGCAAAGTACTTGTAATGCGTTACTTTATTTGTTACATCAGAAAGTAATCTGATTGCATAATGCACATTACTTGTAATGCGTTACTTTATTTGGTACATCAGAAAGTAATCTGATTGCATAATGCACATTACTTGTAATGCGTTATTTTATTTGTTACATCAGAAAGTAACCTGATTGCGTAATGCACATTACTTGTAATGCGTTACTTTATTTGGTACATCAGAAAGTAGTCTGATTGCATAATGCACATTACTTGTAATGCGTTACTTTATTTGGTACATCAGAAAGTAATCTGATTGCATAATGCACATTACTTGTAATGCGTTACTTTATTTGGTACATCAGAAAGTAATCTGATTGCATAATGCACATTACTTGTAATGCTGTATTTTATTTGTTACATCAGAAAGTAACCTGATTGTGTAATGCACATTACTTGTAATGCGTTACTTTATTTGGTACATCATAAAGTAATCTGATTGCGTAATGCACAGTACTTGTAATGCGTTACTTTATTTGTTACATCAGAAAGTAATCTGATTGCATAATGCACATTACTTGTAATGCGTTACTTTATTTGGTACATCAGAAAGTAATCTGATTGCGTAATGCACAGTACTTGTAATGCGTTACTTTATTTGTTACATCAGAAAGTAATCTGATTGCATAATGCACATTACTTGTAATGCGTTACTTTATTTGGTACATCAGAAAGTAATCTGATTGCGTAATGCACAGTACTTGTAATGCGTTACTTTATTTGTTACATCAGAAAGTAATCTGATTGCATAATGCACAGTACTTGTAATGCTGTATTTTATTTGTTACATCAGAAAGTAATCTGATTGCATAATGCACATTACTTGTAATGCGTTATTTTATTTGTTACATCAGAAAGTAACCTGATTGCGTAATGCACATTACTTGTAATGCGTTACTTTATTTGGTACATCAGAAAGTAATCTGATTGCGTAATGCACAGTACTTGTAATGCGTTACTTTATTTGTTACATCAGAAAGTAATCTGATTGTGTAATGCACAGTACTTGTAATGCGTTACTTTATTTGTTACATCAGAAAGTAATCTGATAGTGTAATGCACAGTACTTGTAATGCGTTACTTTATTTGTTACATCAGAAAGTAGTCTGATTGCGTAATGCACAGTACTTGTAATGCGTTACTTTATTTGTTACATCAGAAAGTAATCTGATTGCGTAATGCACATTACTTGTAATGCGTTACTTTATTTGTTACATCAGAAAGTAATCTGATTGCGTAATGCACATTACTTGTAATGCGTTACTTTATTTGTTACATCAGAAAGTAATCTGATTGTGTAATGCACAGTACTTGTAATGCGTTACTTTATTTGTTACATCAGAAAGTAATCTGATTGCGTAATGCACAGTACTTGTAATGCGTTACTTTATTTGTTACATCAGAAAGTAATCTGATTGCGTAATGCACATTACTTGTAATGCGTTACTTTATTTGTTACATCAGAAAGTAATCTGATTGCGTAATGCACAGTACTTGTAATGCGTTACTTTATTTGTTACATCAGAAAGTAATCTGATTGCGTAATGCACATTACTTGTAATGCGTTACTTTATTTGTTACATCAGAAAGTAATCTGATTGCGTAATGCACAGTACTTGTAATGCGTTACTTTATTTGTTACATCAGAAAGTAATCTATTTGCGCAATGCACATTACTTGTAATGCGTTACTTTATTTGTTACATCAGAAAGTAATCTGATTGCATAATGCACAGTACTTGTAATGCGTTACTTTATTTGTTACAGCAGAAAGTAATCTGATTGCATAATGCACAGTACTTGTAATGCGTTACTTTATTTGTTACATCAGAAAGTAATCTGATTGCGTAATGCACAGTACTTGTAATGCGTTACTTTATTTGTAACATCAGAAAGTAATCTGATTGCATAATGCACAGTACTTGTAATGCGTTACTTTATTTGTAACATCATAAAGTAATCTGATTGCATAATGCACAGTACTTGTAATGCGTTACTTTATTTGTTACATCAGAAAGTAATCTGATTGCGTAATGCACAGTACTTGTAATGCGTTACTTTATTTGTTACATCAGAAAGTAATCTGATTGCATAATGCACAGTACTTGTAATGCGTTACTTTATTTGTTACATCAGAAAGTAATCTGATTGCATAATGCACAGTACTTGTAATGCGTTACTTTATTTGTTACATCAGAAAGTAATCTGATTGTGTAATGCACAGTACTTGTAATGCGTTACTTTATTTGTTACATCAGAAAGTAATCTGATTGCATAATGCACAGTACTTGTAATGCGTTACTTTATTTGTTACATCAGAAAGTAATCTGATTGCATAATGCACAGTACTTGTAATGCGTTACTTTATTTGTTACATCAGAAAGTAATCTGATTGCGTAATGCACAGTACTTGTAATGCGTTACTTTATTTGTTACATCAGAAAGTAATCTGATTGCATAATGCACAGTACTTGTAATGCGTTACTTTATTTGTTACATCAGAAAGTAATCTGATTGCGTAATGCACAGTACTTGTAATGCGTTACTTTATTTGTTACATCAGAAAGTAATCTGATTGCGTAATGCAGAGTACTTGTAATGCGTTACTTTATTTGTTACATCAGAAAGTAATCTGATTGTGTAATGCACAGTACTTGTGCATTATGCAATCAGATTACTTTCTGATGTAACAAATAAAGTAACGCATTACATTACTTGTAATGCGTTACTTTATTTGTTACATCAGAAAATGATCTGATTGCATAATGCACATTACTTGTAATGCGTTACTTTATTTGTTACATCAGAAAGTAATCTGATTGCATAATGCACATTACTTGTAATGCGTTACTTTATTTGTTACATCAGAAAGTAATCTGATTGCGTAATGCACATTACTTGTAATGCGTTACCCCCAACCCAGTCTTTGACCATAAGGAAATGAGTGATTTCACGAACCTCCCACTAGTTCCAGCTTCTCTCCGGGATCTCCCTCCGTGTATAGTTTAGGATGACAGCGATAGCCGATCTGACTAATGAGACTGGCCGGCAGCGCCACCAGATCCCGACGGATCAGCACACAGGAGCGGTTCTCCAGAGACACGGGCATCACCATATCCGGCCTCTCTGACACTGCAAGAGAACGAGTGACAGGAACGTGCAAATGAAAAACCTCTCTGAGGGCAGAAATTATGTTTTGAAATGAAAACTGGAAGTTTGTCAGTCGAATTAGATCATCAGATGCATTGCGTCACTGCTTTTAAAAGCTATTCTAAGGGTTTCAGGCACTGTTCTGCACACTACAAAAAATGATATGATCAACAATTCATGCTAACATAAGTTCCATTACTTTAACTCATTAATATAATTGAATGAATATAATTTAAGTTATACACTTAATGGTGATTAACTGATTGACTGATGACAAAGGAGACCTAAAAGTGTTAACAAATGTTTTTTTACAGTCACTTTATTCAGGGAAAGATCCTGCTCTCTGCTTTCTAGACGCATCAGATTGCATCAACTCAATAAAGCTCTGCACTGGCACGAATAATAGAAAAGTTCTGCTTTCCGTTTGTCCTTCAGTCCTTAAACTGACACTCGCCAATCACACACACACACACACACACACACAAACACACACACACACGTGTGCGCTCAAATAACCCACAATGTGACCCTCTCGAGTGTAACTGATTACAGACAGAGTGCATTTCACAATCTCTGACACCCGAGTGCGGGACTAGAGATGCATGATGGGAGATTTCTACACAATAATGAAGCTGATCCATTTAAACAGTCATCCAACATAATATGGGGCAAATCAAACTGATAACACAGAGCACACAGTGTTACTTCATATGCAGAACGCCGTGAGCTTCATGAAACTGTCAAAACATAAAAGTAACTGGCTAATTCAGACACAATTATTAGTCTTTTTGGTAACACTTTATTGTACAGTGACTTTGTTACATATGTTACATGTACTTACTATGGCAATAACAGTAAATTATGCATAATTAAATGCAACTAATCCTAATCATACCCTAATCCTATAGTAAATACACGCAGTTACTTAAATATATAATTACACGGTAACAATGACTCCTTAAAATGAAGTGTAACCCTAATCCTAACCCTTTAAAGTAAGTACATGTTACTTAATATTCCCCAGTACTTAAATGTATAGTTAGAGTGTAACAAAGACACCTTAAAATGAAGTGTAACCGTCTTTTTGTGACTGATCTTCAATCCCCTAGCGTTCTGAAGTGTATCCGGGTCGGTGAGTTTTGAAAGTGAAATGGGTTATTAAGAATTGTGTGATTAATTTGCACCACTTCCTACGAATGAACCTCTAATTAAAGCAGTGATTCTCCTCATGCTTCTGAGCGAGTGAGCTGTGGAGACAGACGTTCTGTACAATTACATCAGGTTATGTTTAGCAGTTTTCTCTGCCATCAGCTGAACAGACGTCACGATTCACACTTCTGTTCACGAGCCTGTTTTATCTCTCATAACAGCCGTTTCAACAGCTTTATTTCTCTCTTTCTCGTAATGAATCGTTCGTGAGCTCAAGGATGGATCGAGACCCTCTCTGTTCCTTAACCACTGCACCGAAATATAATTATTATAATATAATAATTATATTTCCCTCTCTGTTCCTTAACCACTGCACCGAAATATAATTAAGTGTATCAGTTTTACTTTTGCCTCTGGCTCATCTTACCCGACTTCACACATTGACACAAAGTCTGTAATCTATTTAACAGTGGCCTCTGGTTTTGTAAATGCTTTTAAAAGATTCAAAAATACATTAAAAATGTGAAATATTATTCCAATGTAAAACAGCTGTTTTCAGCCTCACATGATCCTTCAGAAATCCGTATAATATGATGATCTGATGCTCAAGAAACATTTATGATTATTATCAATTATGAAAAGAGTAATATTTTTGTGGAAACTGATACATTTTAGTTCACAGGATCCTTTGATGAATAAAATGTTCAAAAGAACAGCGTTTCTTTGAAAGATTTATTTTGGAACATTATAAATGTCTTTACTGTCGCTTTTGATTAATTTAATGCGTCCTTGATGTACAAAAATATTAATTTATTAAATTTACTATATATTCACATAGAAAACAGCTGATTTACATTGTTTTTGTGGTATTTTTAATCAAATAAAATCATGCCTTAGTGAGCAGAAGAGACTTCTTTGAAAAACATAAAAAATTTAACCAATCCCAATATATATAAAAGAAATGAATAAATAATGAAATAAAAATCTGCTGTCTCTATGGGAGTTTAACATAGGGGTGTCCTGACTTATACACCCTGTATTTTGAGGAAGAACATTTATTTATTTATGATACATTATTCATTCACAAAGAAAATTGGTGTCCTTAAAGTTTGGATTTTTCCTCATTTTTTAAATTAAGACATTAAGATCAATTTCCAAAAGATGATTTTTTATTCCTCTTTTTAGGCAACTTTAGCATGGGGTCCTAACTTATTCACATCACTATATATATATATATATATACAGGTCCTTCTCAAAAAATTAGCATATTGTGATAAAGTTCATTATTTTCCATAATATAATGATAAAAATTAAACTTTCATATATTTTAGATTCATTGCACACCAACTGAAATATTTCAGGTCTTTTATTGTTTTAATACTGATGATTTTGGGATACAGCTCATGAAAACCCAAAATTCCTGTCTCAAAAAATTAGCATATTTCATCCGACCAATAAAATAAGTGTTTTTAATACAACAAAAAAAAGTCAACCTTCAAATAATTATGTTCAGTTATGCACTCAATAGTCAATACTTGGTCGGGAATCATTTTGCAGAAATGACTGCTTCAATGCGGCGTGGCATGGAGGCAATCAGCCTGTGGCACTGCTGAGGTGTTATGGAGGCCCAGGATGCTTCGATAGCGGCCTTAAGCTCATCCAGAGTGTTGGGTCTTGCGTCTCTCAACTTTCTCTTCACAATATCCCACAGATTCTCTATGGGGTTCAGGTCAGGAGAGTTGGCAGGCCAATTGAGCACAGTAATACCATGGTCAGTAAACCATTTACCAGTGGTTTTGGCACTGTGAGCAGGTGCCAGGTCGTGCTGAAAAAAGAAATCTTCATCTCCATAAAGCTTTCCAGCAGATGGAAGCATGAAGTGGTCCAAAATCTCCTGATAGCTATCTGCATTGACCCTGCCCTTGATAAAACACAGTGGACCAACACCAGCAGCTGGCATGGCACCCCAGACCATCACTGACTGTGGGTACTTGACACTGGACTTCAGGCATTTTGGCATTTCCTTCTCCCCAGTCTTCCTCCAGACTCTGGCACCTTGATTTCCGAATGACATGCAAAATTTGCTTTCATCCGAAAAAAGTACTTTGGACCACTGAGCAACAGTCCAGTGCTGCTTCTCTGTAGCCCAGGTCAGGCGCTTCTGCCGCTGTTTCTGGTTCAAAAGTGTCTTGACCTGGGGAATGCGGCACCTGTAGCCCATTTCCTGCACACGCCTGTGCACGGTGGCTCTGGATGTTTCTACTCCAGACTCAGTCCACTGCTTCCGCAGGTCCCCCAAGGTCTGGAATCGGTCCTTCTCCACAATCTTCCTCAGGGTCCGGTCACCTCTTCTCGTTGTGCAGCGTTTTTTGCCACACTTTTTCCTTCCCACAGACTTCCCACTGAGGTGCCTTGATACAGCACTCTGGGAACAGCCTATTTGTTCAGAAATGTCTTTCTGTGTCTTACCCTCTTGCTTGAGGGTGTCAATGATGGCCTTCTGGACAGCAGTCAGGTCGGCAGCCTTACCCATGATTGCGGTTTTGAGTAATGAAACAGGCTGGGAGTTTTTAAAAGCCTCAGGAATCTTTTGCAGGTGTTTAGAGTTAATTAGTTGATTCAGATGATTAGGTTAATAGCTCGTTTAGAGACCCTTTTCATGATATGCTAATTTTTTGAGACAGGAATTTGGGGTTTTCATGAGCTGTATGCCAAAATCATCAGTATTAAAACAATAAAAGACCTGAAATATTTTAGTTGGTGTGCAATGAATCTAAAATATATGAAAGTTTAATTTTTATCATTACATTATGGAAAATAATGAACTTTATCACAATATGCTAATTTTTTGAGAAGGACCTGTATATATATATATAAAATGAATATTTTGACACTATATATCTGTCTGTGCAGAGAGAGAGAGTGGGATTACTTCCATAAGGATTAGCGGAGCTTATATATATATATATATATATATATATATATATATATATATATATATATATATATATATATTAGGGATGCCACAACTCTCAATATAATATTGAACCGTTCGGTACGACGTCCACGGTTCAATACACGCTTGTGAATTGCGTTTTTTTCGGTTTTACGTTTAAATAATTTATGTGCGTTTTTAATTTCTCTGCGAATTGACTGTTTGTGTGTGCCTGTAAGTCTACGAGCTGAGATGAGGAAACTCCTCCCCGCGAGTAAATATTCAATCATGCTCTAAAGTTTTGCTCTAAATATTTTGACACTATATATCTGTTTGTGCAGAGAGAGCGAGTGGGATTACTTCCGTAAGGATTAGCAGAGCGTATATATATGTATATATATATGTATAAGAAATGATCATTTTGACACTATATATCTGTTTGTGCAGAGAGAGAGAGTGGGATTACTTCCGTAAGGATTAGCGGTGCGTATATATAGGTATATATATATGTATAAGAAATGAATATTTTGACACTATATATCTGTTTGTGCAGAGAGAGAGAGAGAGTGGGATTACTTCCGTAAGGATTAGCGGAGCGCCCGCACAGATGGCTATAGCTCTCCTCGGTGTCGAACGCCTCCTCCTCGAACTCCTCGTCCTCGTTCTGGTATGACGTGGGGCTGTCGGTGGTCGGGATGCTGGAGGCTCCGGGACTGGACCGTTCCCCGACACACACTCGACCCGTTCTCCTCGGCTCCTCCAGCTTAATCCTGCGGGACGGCACCAGCGCGGTGCTGGGACTCTGCGGCCCCGAGTGGGGCTCGTCTACAGACGCCGAGGCCGAGTCGCAGTGAGGAGAGCTGGCCTTGAACATCAGGTCCATTCCTCGCTCCACGATGTGCTGGATCTGAAGATACCCGGCCGTGTACATCAGAACCAGCTGTTCTCCGGCCGCCATGCTGAGCTTCCCAGTGTAGCAGAAGCCCAGGATCTGCTGGAAGCAGCCCGGCGTGACCGAGGACGGCAGCTCGAACTGGGCTTTGGTGCTGGCGCTGAACAGGTCCCGGAAGTACAGGCTGCTGGCCGCCAGAACCGCGCGGTGGGCCTTGAACGCCTGGTTCTTCACCACGATGGACACGTCGCAGTA
>NW_027509194.1:405000-445000 GCF_051911475.1 Siphateles boraxobius
AAAATAAAATATCATCATCATCATAATATACCATGTTCAAAAGAAAAGAAGATAGTGAGAAGAGCAGTTAGGAGGAAAGTATATATATATATACACACACAAACACACACACACACAAACACACATATATATACTTATGGCAATGACCTTTTTTATGTCTTATAATGTTTGTTTTCCATGGAAGAAACAAGCTTTCATATGAAGGCATTGCAACATTGTTTTCATCACAATTACTTTACAATGTATAAAAAAACCGATATTACCATGGCCTTGATTTTCTCAGTGCAGAAGAGCTTTGATTCTGCAGGGAAATATGAGCATGCTGTGTTGAGATCGTTCAGTAAACGTCGTTCATTTGTCTGGACTGATACTGCGTGACCACATGCAGTCAAAGACGAGATTTCATGCAAATCAAGACAGAAAAACTACCGAAGCAAGACGGAAAACACAAGTCAGGCTGGCTTCAAACATTTGCATTGATTTCCCTGGTAATCTTCAATCAGAGTAAGTCTTGCAGCGTCTCTTTTGTTCTCTGATGATGAGGGCGGGGCTATAACCTGTCACTCACATGAGATCAGCCAATAGCAAACCACAACCATCCGATCAATTCCTCACAGACACAATCAAGCCCCGCCCACATGTGTTCTTGTTCCAGAAGCGTTTCACTCGATATATACGACACAATAGAGAAGAAAACAGCAGCGCAAACTCATTGAAAGCGAAATATACTATCTCAAAGCCTTATTGCTTGAATCTCAAGAAATTAACTATATTAATCGCAAAGGTTTTTATATTAAGTTGGATATTTAAGTGTCCAACATTATCTTCATAGAAAAATGATCCACTCCCATGCATACAAAATATGTGGCCGTGTGATACTTTATATCATCGTAAAAAGTAAATTACGTTAGGTTAGGTTGAAATATATTACAGCCGAGTTTATTTACAATCAAAGTGATTTATACCATATAGCAAATCTCAGTTGCCTGATTGTTTATCGTCGCAAAACATACTCATATTATCACACTGTAAATGCGTCTTTAAGGCACGAAGATAGTAAAGTCCCCCTGTAACCAATAACGTTATCCCTTAAAACTCATCTTTGATCAACAAAATTACATATTTAAATGTTTTTTTCTTAAAAATGCCTTAAAATATCTTGAATGTAACTCGACACCCTTGCCTCATTTAGTATTCGCGGTTCTATGAATATGCAAATGAGCCCCGCCTCCACTCACTCACTCACTCACTCAGAGATCCACTCGTTGACGATCACACATTGATCTGATTGGTTACAAGGTAGTTTGTGACGTCAGAAACACCAGCGATTTCAAAGCGTGTTTTTGAGACTGTCTTTGGTTCACTGCAGTTTTAAGGAGAAAATACTCAGCAATGCTGTCGACTTATGAATTTACACATGGTTTGTCTTAAAGCATATTAAAAACACCACATAGACACATAAACAACATTGAAAGCTGGATTGTCACCACAGGGGGATATATTATAAACATAATTTTGTTGTGTGGAGGCTACACAATAGAAAAAAACTCTCAGAAATTCTCATAACTGCATGTTTATATCTTACAATTCTGGGGAAAGATGGAAAAAGGAGGATGCCGACTTTCTGACTTTTCCTCCTCAGAACTGAGAGATATAAACTCGTAACTGCGAGAAAAAAAAGTTTTTTGTGTGATAAAAAGTCACCTTTTTAATTTTTTTATTATAATGAGCCTCGACTAGAGCTGTGTGATTAACCGTAACTCATTTTCAATTTTGATTTCGGCTTCAAACAATTACGAATAATACACAACAATCCAGACAAAATGACTAGTGTGCAATAATAAGTTTTATTTATTTTTTTACAGTTGATTAATTTATTCAGTTTCTATAGTAGGCTATTAGCTGAACACTGTTAGTTTAAAATGTCTATATTGTTTTTATGGTATTACTGACTGTCATATTTTCTTCAATGATTGTTTGTGGACTTTTCACTTTCTTTTACTTAGTAATTTCACTGCTATCTTCATTTTGAAATCATTGCATATTAATTTTCAGCAAAATATACTTGATAAAGTATGATAAAATTGATAAAATTTTTGGTCATCTAGCCCACTGATCGTGTGTATGTGTGTGTGTGTGTGTGTGTAAACACCCATCCCGTTCAACACGCCACACACACACGTACACACACACACACATGTGCAGGAATAATGCAGAGTCAGACACGCTAAATATAGACTTTGCACATCTTTGATAAGGAACGCAGACGTGCACTCCATAAACTCAGCAGAACCATTGATTTATCAGCAGCTCACGTCACAACCGGACCATAATGCACTGCAGCAGACAGAGAAATCATCAGACGAGAGGAAAACCGGACCATAATGCATTGCAGCAGACAGAGAGATCATCAGACGGGAGGAAAACGGCTCTGTCAGGATAAAGGAGAAGTCTGGGACATTCTGTTCCTGATGAAGCGTCTGTGACACACAGAACCTGCAGTGTGTGTGTGTGTGTGTGTGTGTGTGAGGTTTATATTGCATTGTAGGGACCAGCCAGCAGATCCCATGGGTACAAATGCTTATAAATCATACAGAATTAGTTTTTTTGAAAATGTAAAAATGCAGAAAGTTATGTGTGATGGGTAGATTTAGAGGTCGGGTTAGTTAGTGTGTGTGTGTGTGTGTGTGTGTGTGTGTGTGTGTGTGTGAGAGTGTGTGTGTGTGTGTGTGTGTTTGTGTGCAATGCATGTGAGTGTGTGTTTGTGTGCGTGTGTGAGTGTGCATGTGTGTACGTTTGTGAGTGTGCATGTGTGTGAGTGTGCATGTGTGTACGTGTGTGTGTGCGTGTTTGTTGCGTGTGTGTGTGTTGCGTGCGTATGTTTGTGTGTGTGTGTGTGTGCGTGTTGCGTGCGTGTTCGTGTGTGTGTGCGCACGTGTGTGTGTGTGTGCGTGTGTGTTTGTGTGCGTGTGTGAGTGTGCATGTGTGTACGTGTGTGAGTGTGCATGTGTGTGTTGCGTGTGTGTGTGTTGCGTGCGTATGTTTGTGTGTGTGTGTGTGTGCGTGTGTTTGTGTGTGCGTGCGTGTGTGTTTGTGTGCGTGTGTATGTGTGAGTGTGCATGTGTGTACGTGTGTGCATGTGTGTGTGTGTGTGTTGCGTGCGTGTGTGCATGTGTGTGCGTGTGTGCATTGTGTGTACTTGTGTGTGTTGCGTGCGTGCGTGTGTGTGTTGCGTGCATGTGTGTGTGTACGTGTGTGTGTGTGTGTACGTGTGTGTGTGTGTGTGTTGGTGCACCCCGACCCTCTTCACATGAATAATCTGCTTTATAAATATTCAAACACTGCAGTCGAGCTGAAGTCGAGGTCTAAATGCACAGACAGACACGAGACATTCAGTCCTCATGGAGATTAGCTCCCCGGCAACAGGCCGACCAATCAGAGCCCAGCGTGAGGAACATACAGAAACACAAACTCCAGCCAATCAGAGCCCAGCGTGAGGAACGTACAGAAACACAAACTCACTTCTGCAGAACTTTAACTTATTACATTTCAGCGGCTGCCAAAGCAACATCTCAAACATGATGTATTAAAGATAATAAAACTGCAATAAAAATTTATAAGAATTATAGACATATTTAAAAATAATAACTAAGACAAAAGCACAATACCTATCAAAATTACAATGAAAAATAAAAAATATTATATAATATATATATATAGTATAATAAAAGTCAATAATAGCAACATTTCTCATTTTCATTTAGTTTACCTTGATGTGTTAAAATAGCTAAAACTGAAAAATAAAAACAAAAAAACAATTACCATCATGAAAACTGAAAAAAAATATGATTCAAAATATCTTGTTTTAAGTGTAAAAATATGTAAATATCATGGTCAGATTCTGACTGCAGTGTGAATATTGTGTCTCACGTACATTGATGCGTCTGAGCTGAGAGTTATCAAGCCTCTTCGACAGACAATCGTAAAGCACAAGGACACCAAACACTCTCGACACGAGCTGTGCATATCAGAACTACAGCAAAAACACAATCACAAACCAACATAACACACATTATAAATACGACCTATTATGCTCTTTTACATAGTTCTGATTATGTTCTTTGTCTCTACTAGAACATGTTTTCCTGCTTGAATGTTGATTATTTTCCTCATATTCTCCATTGTTGCGGCTCCTCTCTTCCCAGTCTGTCAGTAACGCTCTGTTTACTTCCTGTCTCTATGAAGCCCCTCCTTCTGAAAAGCACATTGTGCTCTGATTGGTCGGCTGGATCAGTGTGTTGTGATTGGTCGAGCGCTTTGAGTGCGTATGGGAAATGCCCCGCCCCTTACCATAACCGCCAGTTTAACACACTACATGATCAAACAGCAACACTAAAGAAAGATGAACACGTAGAAAAGCAGATTATATCCTCTATAAAGCGTCATGAAACCCCAAAACATCTTTTTTGAGATATGAACAGATATGTACACATCAATGAAAACACTAAAAGCACTCATAAATTTTACCCAACAAGTGGAAATTCATGAAGCATTTTTTTCCATCAGTATAAAAGTTCAGAGGTTTAACGTCTGAAAATAAAGAAATTACAACAGACGTAAATATTAGTATTGTCATTTTACAGTTGTGATATAAAATTTTATTATTATTATAATTTTATTAAACATGTTTTTAATTAACAGTTATATATTACAAGAGTAATATTTTTTATTTAGTTTTTTAGTACTTTATATATTTGTATTTAGTAATAATAATAATAATAATAATAATTATTATTATTATTTCATACGCATATTGATATATAATTACAACATTTTCCCAAATTGTGTAGCCCTTGTGCAGAATTTTTTTAAATGCATTTTAAATTGCAATCATGTTTTCTATTTAGTCATTTTATACATTTATTTAGTAGTAATAGCATTCGTGGTAGTAATAACAATAATAAAAATTATTATTGTGATTTTATATCACAAAATTTTTGCCACGGTGTGCAGCCTTTTTAAAATCACAATCATGCTTTTAAGTTATTTTTGTTCATTTATTTGGTAATAATAATAATATTTTAAACCCATATATATATGTATATATATATATATATACTATATATAACCAGCATTTTTTGTGTGCAGCCCTTGTGCAGATTTTTTCAAAATCCCAATCATGCTTTTATTTATTATTTGTTTTTATTTATTGTATTACATTATTTTTTTATATTTATTTAGTAATAATAATATTTTATACCCATATATAAATCACAGAATGTTTTGCCAAGTAGTGCAGCCCAGACGTGATTTAAATTGCATTTGATAATGTTCATCAAAAAAACAAAGCAAGTTTCCCTGTGGTTTATGAACATTAATGCACTCAAGATCAGCAAACAAACACATATTCATATATGTTATATATTCATGCGAGGCTCTGATCGTGACAGAGACTCAGATGATTCACTGTGTGATATGTAATCTGAAGTGCATGAAAACATGTGAGTGAGGATTGCATGTCAGAGACATGGAGATGAGGAGTTATTTTAAGCACATGCGATGGAAAATAACTGAAGGATATTTTTTAACTTAAACTCCTCAGTATATAAACGGAGAAATCCGAGCATGAAAACATCATCTCTCCAGTAAATTATCTTTCTCTCATTTGTCTTGACAGTTAATAATAAATGCAATATCACTTGGAAAAATAATTGTCATTTCTTAATTTGACGTTGTGTGCACGTTGTGTGAGAAAACGTGCAACACGCATATGGCGGAATAAGCCCCGCCCTCTAAATAACAGAGCCAATCAGCAGACCGTAAAGTCATGATGTCACTGCAGCTGCCGGCGTCCAGAGAGAAATATAAGCTTTTTAAACGCTATTTGTTGCTGAAATGTGTTTGAGGTGAGTAAGAGCCATTCACGTAGACAAGACTGTCCTTGAAAGATATTACTGGCAACAAGTGAAAGTGAAATGGAAGAAAGATCCAGCAATAGGCTACTAAAGAACACACTATAACACGAGAACATAGAAACACTGTGTAATGAACAACTGCACTCACGCAAACACCGCTCTAAACCGTGACTTTTAGGTGTGTGTGTGTGTGTGTGTGTGTGTGTGTGTGTGTGTGTGTGTGTGTGTGTGTGTGTGTGCGTGTGAGAGAAGATGTGTGTGTATGCGCGTGTGTGTCTGTGTGGCACACAGTCTATGGAGTGGCACGATGATTGCTTAGTTTGCAAAGTGCACAAATCACACCTCATATGCGCATATGTGCGTGCATGCGTGTGTGAGAGTGTATGTATGTGTGTGTGTGACTGTTTTCCAGTTCTCAAGATATCAAATCAAACGCTGTCTGAAAGAAAGTGACTCAACACACAGATCACACCCACATTTCTAACAAACAATCCTCACCTGCTCCACAAACACTCTCTTTCCAACTGGTTATGAATCAGAGTTTATGAGTATATAACTGGTTATGGGTTGTGAAGTGAAGCATCACACTTGAATAAACCCAGTTTATTCAAAAATGAAGATGTGTCATCATTCACTCTCCCTCACGTCTTTCAAAACCTGTAAGACTTTCGTAAATCTTTGAAACACAAATGAAGATATTTATAAGGAAACATGAGAGCTTTCTGTTCCTCCATCGACAGTATTTACCTCAAACTCTGACGCTTCAAAACGTTCATTAAAAGATCGTTAAATAAAAGCATATGAATCGAGCGTTTGATTGGAGTCGCCTGAACAGACACGATCGCTTTATATGACAAACAGATTTAATTTAAGCTTTTATTCACAAATAAATAAAAATTAAATATGGTAATTAAATATGGTAAACTCAACCGTCCTTGCTTGATGTGGGAGAACAAGCAAGCGATCGTGATAAATAAATAAATAAATAAATGTAAAATAAAAAGGTTAATAAAAATAAATATAAAATAATAATATATTGATTAATTAATTAATTATAAATATTTTTTTAATTAAAAATTAAATAATTTTAATTTTTAGAAAAAAATTAAAAATAAATAAATACAAATAAAAAATGTATAAAAAATTATACAAAAAGGATAATTAAATAACTGTATATACTTTTATTTAGAATTAAACATTAAAGAATTTGAATTTTAAATAATTTAAAAATATATAAATAAAAACTAAATAAGACTTAATTAATTACCATGAAAATGTGGTTGGATGCTTTATGTGTCGTTTAAGGTAAATCTGAAATCAATAGTTTAACTGCTATTTAATGTCGCAAACAAATATTTCAAACGTTCTCAGACTCAGTGTCAAGTTCTTCTGCAATCTCTAGGTTATTTCCAGGATGACTGGTTTGTGTAAAGCAAGATCTGCTCCTGTCATTCAATGCAAAGACTGATCAACACTGTGTAAGTGTGTGCGGGGATTTCAGTACAGAAACAGTCCAGATAATAAACAACATGAACACTACGAGTCAGTGAGTTTCCCTCCCTAGACCTACACATCATCACAGCCTGTTAAAGTGCACTATTACGCTATTTTAAAGGCTCCTAGTGTTGTTTTGACGTCTCCTACAACATGTTTACATGCATTCAGGGTCATAAAACACACGATTTTTCTCATAATATCCACTGCAGCATCAGCTCTTTCCTCTCAGTGTCTGAAACGCTTCGATCGAGGATTCAGTCTCTCTAAGCCCCGCCTCTTTGAGAGCTGCTCTGCTCTGATTGGTCAGATGGCACAGTCTACTGTGATTGGTCAGAAATAGGGCTGAAACGATTCCTCGAGTTACTCGATTATAAAAATTCCTCGAGGCAAAAACTCTGCGTCGAAGCCTCGTTAAATTCCTATGACGCGCACTATACGCGCGGGCGCAGGGATTTGATTGTTTCACACGGACCGTTTATTCACACGGTATTGTTCAGGAAGCATATATTTTGAATTTAGTTGGCGCGATGGCGGAGAATAAATATGTAAATAAACGGCAGAAATTGTCTAAAGTGTGGGATCATTACACACTTAACTCGCTGAAACAAGGTAACGTAGTCTAAGCCTATTGATGTTCGCTGATTTTAATCCCGTACTGTATTTGTAGCGATGTCGTGATGCGGTTTGACTAGATATGATTTTTAGGTTTTATGACATTTTTAAGTAGTAAACGTAACTATCACGTTCAATTGCAAGAGTATAGCCTAAAAAAAGAACCCCTTCACACACACAAACACACACACACACACACACACACACACACACACCAATTGCAGCAATGCATCACATATGCTTAAACTTTTATGTAGCCACGCAACTATAATTTCAGCATGCATTCACTGTACACAACGTGATGGAGGAACACATATTGTATTGCAGTCTTTGCGAGACCTTGTTTGTATTTCACGTCTGCCAAATACAGACAACAACAAAAAATTAAAGTCCCCAGCCTGTTGGTTTTTAATAAAGATTCGGAGTACTCATTTAACAGTTAAAACGCACGGAACAAAAAGTGCGTCAGCTTTTACTGCGTGTTCAACAACAAGTCACGTTACAGCTCTTCTTCAGCGTTAAACTACCAGAATACACAAATATGCTTAGAGTGGTTATATTATAACATCTTAAAGGAAAATTCACATATGAGATAGCTTTATAACTTGCATACTATATAACTTATAGTATATAACTTATAACAGCTTTTACTGAAATAGTCACAAGTTTAATATAACTATTCTGTTAATAAAACAAACACACACAAAAACATCCGATTACTCGATTAATCGATCGATTAAGTGCTAGATTAATCGATTACAAAAAGAATCGATAGCTGCAGCTCTAGTCAGAAAGCAAACGCTCATCATCATATCGGTGTCTCAGCTCTTGATCACAGTAATACGAACAGTAACGATGGCGTGGGTTTTACCGTATCAATCTCAAACAGCGTCTTCTCGACACGAACACGAACCAAACTCTTCCAGTCACAGATAAACTAGTGTTTGAGGGCGGAGCTAAGAGACACTGCTCAGCCAATCAAGACCAGAGGGCTGGCATTATGCAAATTAGTTACAAACCTACAAAAACTCAATTTATCTGCACATTTTACACTCACAAACAGCTTTATTACACACCACATGAAAGGGAATATCCAAAACACCATAATCGCACAGAATTAAGGCAAGCCCATCTCTGGACTGTAAAACAATGATCTTGACTAAAACATTACAGTAATAAATGATGAATCTGCTGCTGAAAACACCAAACCATCAGTGCAATAATGATTTAGCTAGAGACTAACAGCTCAAAGGGCCACAACGAAAACCAGCTCAGTGTTTGTGTGTGTGTGTGTGTGTGTGTGTGTGTGTGTGTGTGTGTGTGTGTGTGTGTGTGTGTGTGTGTGTGTGTGTGTGTGTGTGTGTGTGTGTGGCAGAAGAGGTGTAAAAGTATACCTGAAAATCATACTTGAGTAAAAGTACAGATACCTTACAGCAAAAATGACTCCATTGCAAGTTACAAGTCACCAATTTCAATACGACTATAATACGTAAAAGTCTAGAGTATCAGATGTCAGCTACTGAAGTATTTTACTTCAGTTGAACTAGTCCTCGACACCTAAAATACATGCCGGTGAAAAACAAGAAACAGTTGATCTGTAATATGAGAAATCAACAGCTCAATATTGCAATAAATCAAGGTCGACACAACAGCCTCTTGAACGTCTACAATCTCAAGTCCAAGTTCAGCTCATGTGCTCAAAAAGAGCATAAGTAAACCAATAAATATCCTTAAAAAAATCTAATATAACGGATAAATAAAGTAATGTTAAGTAAAATGAAATAGTGAACGCCTACTTGCACTGGATGTGTTGGTTTCGGCCTCATCTTATATATGAAACACCTGCGATTGAGCTAATATTCTCGCTAATGCTCTCGCAGTCATGAAAAGCAGAACACACACACACAAGTTACAGCTCAAAAACACACAGTTATAGTTCCTTTAATTCCCTGTAGATGGCGATATCACTTCTTTATAAAGCAGCAATAAACTGCTGAAGAAAAGGTTAGGTTACGAGTAATTGCATTACTCTTCACACATGTATCGAAAAAATTTAGTCAAATAGAGAGTAAAAGTTGCTAATATATTTGATACTACAAAGTAGCCAAAGTAAATTAAGATACTTAAGTACAGTAACTAATTATATTTACTCAAATACTTTACACCACTGGTATGTTATGACATGAATACGGAAAATAACAACAAAAAAATGACACCAAAATTAAGAGAAAGAGCAATGAATAAAAAGTGTTGATTGCAGAATCATATTTACATCTGCTCATGTTGGATCAAAAATCATCAAGGATTTTGTTTTTCATGCCAGTAAAATAATCAATGAACTCTAGATTCTCTAATGCACAATAATCAATAACTACTTCATGAACGCTGAGTAGTCAGAATATGACACGATGCCTTTTACCCAAACACAATTTATTTGCATTCTATTAATTGGCATTAACATTAATATCAACTGATTTTTGTCATAATCTTGGAAATGAGTTCCTGTTGTTTTTTTTTACCAATATATAAAGGCTTATTTTATAGAAGCTGAGATAAATGACATTAATCTTATAATACCATAATGCAACTGTTGTGTAAATACATGTATGCCACATTTGAGCAGCATTAAATGAGAGTAAATAAATACAGACTGTCAGGTAAAAACTGTTGATGAAATATTAACCATCTACAGCTTTTCAACTGCATAGAGTTCATTGCTCATCCACACATATATAATAATAATTAAAGAAACAGCTTTCACACTGAACTGAGATGATTGTTAGTTCTGTGAGTTACTGATGTAACCCATGTTATTGTTCATTATCAGTCCGTAAAAACATTAACAAGCTCGGAGTTAAGTTGAGTTTGCACTGGATCATGGAGAAAGACGGGACGTTCCCTGAGATTTTCCAGACGTTCTCCTGGAGCTCAACCAAAGGTCTGGATCCCAGCAGGTGTGCACAAGATCCAGAAGACCAGGAGAACAAGAATGTGCCAGTCATAGAAAAAGAGATACTTCATAATCATAATAATGAAGATCTATAAAGCAGAGCATTACACTTTAGATTCTGCTGAAGGACTAATATTAATTGTAAGAAAGTGTATGAGATGATGTTTGCCCATCCAGATATAAACTCAGAATTCTAGGGAAAAAAGTCTGAATTGCGAGATTTAAACTCAGAATTCCGGGGAAAAAAGTCAGTATTGTGAGATTTAAGCTCAGAATTCCGGAAAATAGTCAGAATTGCCAGATTTAAAATCAGAATTCTATGGAAAAAAGTCAGAATTGCGACGTTTAACCTCAGAATTCCGGAAAAAAAGTCAGAATTGCGAGATATAAACTCAGAATTCTAAGGGAAAAAGTCAGAATTGCGAGATAAAAACACAGAATTCCAGAGGAAAATAGTCGGAATTGCAGGATTTAAACTCAGAATTCCAGAGGAAAATCAGAATTGCGAGATTTAAACTCTGAATTCTAGGGAAAAAAGTCAGAATTGCGAGATTTAAGCTCAGAATTCTGGAAAAAGGCAGAATTGCCAGATTTAAACTCAGAATTCTGGAAAAAGGCAGAATTGCCAGATTTAAACTCAGAATTATGGAAAAAAAGTCAGAATTGCGAGATATAAACTCAGAATTCCGGGGAAAAAAAGTCAGTATTGTGAGATTTAAGCTCAGAATTCCGGAAAATAGTCAGAATTGCCAGATTTAAAATCAGAATTCTATGGAAAAAAGTCAGAATTGCGACGTTTAAGCTCAGAATTCCGGATAAAAGAGTCAGAATTGCGAGATTTAAACTCAGAATTCCAAAGAAAAAAGTCAGAATTGCGAGATTTAAACTCAGAATTCCGAAAAAAAGTCAGAATTGCGAGATTTAAACTCAGAATTCTAGGGGAAAAAGTCAGAATTGTGAGATTTAAACTCAGAATTCTAGGGGAAAAAGTCAGAATTGTGAGATTTAAACTCAGAATTCTAGGGGAAAAAGTCAGAATTGTGAGATTTAAACTCAGAATTCTAGGGGAAAAAGTCAGAATTGCGAGATTTAAGCTCAGAATTCTAGGGGAAAAAGTCAGAATTGCGAGATTTAAGCTCAGAATTCTAAGGGAAAAAGTCAGAATTGCGAGATTTAAGCTCAGAATTCCGGAAAAAAAGTCAGAATTGCGAGATTTAAACTCAGAATTCCGAAAAAAAGTCAGAATTGCGAGATTTAAACTCAGAATTCTAGGGGAAAAAGTCAGAATTGTGAGATTTAAACTCAGAATTCTAGGGGGAAAAAGTCAGAATTGCGAGATTTAAACTCAGAATTCCGAAAAAAAAGTCAGAATTGCGAGATTTAAACTCAGAATTCTAGGGAAAAAAGTTAGAATTGCGAGATTTAAACTCAGAATTCTAGGGAAAAAAGTCAGAATTGTGAGATTTAAACTCAGAATTCTAGGGGGAAAAAGTCAGAATTGCGAGATTTAAACTCAGAATTCTAGGGAAAAAAGTCAGGATTGCGAGATTTAAACTCAGAATTCTAGGGAAAAAAGTCAGAATTGCGAGATTTAAACTCAGAATTCCAAAGAAAAAGAGTCAGAATTGCGAGATTTAAACTCAGAATTCTAGGGAAAAAAGTCAGAATTGCGAGATTTAAACTCAGAATTCTAGGGGGAAAAAGTCAGAATTGCCAGATTTAAACTCAGAATTCTAGGAGGAAAAAGTCAGAATTGCGAGATTTAAACTCAGAATTCCAAAGAAAAAGAGTCAGAATTGCGAGATTTAAACTCAGAATTCTAGGGACAAAGTCAGAATTGCGAGATTTAAACTCAGAATTCTAGGGACAAAGTCAGAATTGCGAGATTTAAACTCAGAATTCTAGGAGGAAAAAGTCAGAATTGCAAGATTTAAACTCAGAATTCTGTGCATGTGCGTGTTTTAACATGTGCATCAAACACAGAAACAGATCGCTGTGATAAAAGCAGCTCAAACTGTCCTGAACAACAGTGAGCTCTGCCCTGCTGCAATTATACAATATACACACACAGTCATTCATGTGGAATTATTCACAGATACACACACACACACATCCATACCATGTGATCATGCCAGGCGTTATGCCAAAGGCCAGTCATGTCACTTACCAGAAATCACAAAGACACAGAGGGGGAGGGAGAGACAGAAAAAGCCTTTTAATTTAACAAACTATCAAACCTCCTGCACAAGTTTGACCGTGAATCACACATTCAGAGTCTGTGCCACATTCCTCTCATATCGTGGGTTTAATACGTCCATAAAAACACACTTATTGTTCTTTTTGCTGCACTGTCTCACAGCCTGGATCTCCTTCATCCCTTATTTCTCTTACACAAGTACACAGAAATACTAAGCATCAACAGTTTTCTGTGAACAGTATATGGACACTGGTTACACAACAAAACGACAAATAAGGTCATTACACCCACATTTCATTACAATATCTGAATGAACAGGTTATTAAAGGGACTATAAAAGTTTTGGGCCAGTAAGATATTAATAGCCTTATTCATCAAGGAAGCATTAAATTGATCAAAAGTGAAAGTAAAGACTTTTATAATGTTACAAAAGATTCTATTTTAAATCAATGCTGTTCTTTGAACTTTCTATTCATTAAAGTAAAATGTATGGCGGTTTCCACAAAAATATGTTTTCAATATTGGTAATAATCATAAATGTGTTCAAATCCTTCAGAAAGCATTATTTTGACCCACATTGTATATTTATATGTTCGGGGCAAGTATGATTTTTTTGTAAAGAAATTAATATTTTTATACATCAAGGACGCATTAAATTGATCAAAAGTGACAGAAAAGACATTTATAATGTTCCAAAATATTTCTATTTCAAATAAACGCTGTTCTTTTGAACTTATTCACCAAAGGATCCTGTAAACTAAAATGTAGCACAGTTTCCACAAAAATATGAATGTTTTTTAACACTGATAATAATCATAAATGTTTCTTGAGCATCACATCATCATATTATAGTGATTTCTGCAGGATCATGTGACACTGAAGACTGGAGTAATGACGCTGAAAATTCAGCTTTGATCACAGGAATAAATTACACTTTACGATATATTCACATAGAAAACAGATGATTTACATTCTAATAATATTTCACTGTATTTTTGATCAAATAAACGCAGAGACTCTTTCAGAAACATGAACTCATCTTACCGACACCAAACGTTTCAATGGTAGTGTGTGTAAAGCAACTGCATTTGATTTGGATTGAAATGTGAATGCAGAGGATCCGAGTCCAGCATCAGAAAGAGCGACAGGTGCGTCGCTTCTATTAATACACACCAGTGGAGTTCAGTGACTGTAAACAACATGGGCTTCATGCGATCTGAACCCTAACCCTGATTCGAAGAACTCTCTGGCCTATCCCGAGAGTTTTAGCACTGATCGTCGACCCGAAACATGGGAAAAAATGCTTTTGTTTTTACAGGAATAATATTGTTCTCGGCACATAGCAGAAGAATACTGACTGAAAAAATGCAGTGTGGTTCAATGATATTTGAGAGCTGATATTCGTTTCTTGCACGCATTAAAAAAATTACACGGTTCATTTTTCTCATGCAATGGATTATAAAAATGTGTATATATACAGTGCTTGACGTTAACACCCGCCAACACGCCAGATTTCAAATATAATACATGCATTTTTCAATTGTTGACCTTTAAAAATGCATCTGAAATAATAAACTAAGTGCAATGTAGTATTGCCAAAAATGTAGATTTTTCGATTCAGATATTTCAGCAACGCTTCCAATTCTTATTTTTCACCAAATAAACAAACAAAACCAGCGTATCGCGCATAATTTGACTTATTCTCGCAGATTTTGAGCTCACACCCAAAGTTTGCGCACATAAAGCCTCCTCTCAGGAGTTATTTTTGCTGCTTATTGCACTTTAACAGTTAAATACACACAAAATAATGTCAAAATGTCGGTCGGAAAATTTCTGCCGATACCGATAACCGATAATTCTTTATATTAACAAGCCGATAACCGATATATTGGCTGATAAATATACATCCAAATTTGCATATGAATGTATATAAAAAACAAAAGTCTAAACATTAAAAGCCATGTCACAAACACACAATTATGACGTTCTCATTATAATTTTATGTAGCTTATATGACTAGTGCTGCACTGAACTGTCTTTTCCTTTTTGAAGGGATTTTTATCATGTTAAATAATATCATGTGATAAGTTTAAGAATCAGCTGAAAAAGCCTTTGTTTAGCAGTCAACTAATGAAAAATACACACGTTATTACCAGAACGCCTTTAGTGAGTCTTATCGGTTTATCGGTTATCGGTATCGGCCAAAACGTTCATATCGAGAGTCAATACTATTCAAAAGTTGTTTCAACCCCATTACATTATGTTTGGAGTTCATATAGGCTATAATATCAAGTTGCAGTCACATTTAGTGTACAGATGTATGAAGCACAGAACACAGAAGTCACTGTTAAACCAAGTCAATTTGTGTGAACACTTGAACTTGAGCACAATCTCCATGAAGAACTTTTTCATGTGTATTCCAGAAGTCTGTCGATCGTGTAGCGCGTACACAAGTACAAATCACAGCACGTCTCGAGAGTCCCTGCATGGGCCGAGATCTCATTACTGATGTTCAGAACGAGCTCATTGTATTGAGATAAGGGCCTCGGTGAAGGGGCCCGTCAGGGTCCGGCCCCGAGACACCCGACAAACCCCGACTGCCCTTTCAGCCCCATGTGGAATGTGTGTGTGAGCGAGGCCTCGGGAAGGCAAATCAGGACACGGTGCAAAAATACAGCTGTGCGCGTCATCGGGACCTGGACACCGGCCAAGCCAAAGACAGCGCTGTTACAGGCATGCACTGACACACACACACACATGGAGAAACACGGCCTTGTGTGCGGTGTGAGAACACTCAATGCACAGATGACCTGCTTTAAAAACACCATTACAACTTCATTTATGAAACACAGTCGTCCAAAAATGGACGGGCAGACAGGACAAATATACTAAATGTCAAGTCACCTTCAGTGTTTCACAGCAGCTTTACAGTGATAACAGGAGATTACAGTAACTGAGATTGTTTTGGCTTTACAGCAGCTCTAGAATAAAGTTATTGTCCAGATAAAGTTAGTTTTGATTGATTGCTAAGATCATTAGTTAATGCATAATAATAAACAATGCAACTAATCATAGAGTCATGCATTTATCCAAAGCGCCGTACAAAAGTGTATTAGAGGTAGAGAAGAGGAGAAATCAAATATCACAAAAACACATGCGGTCACATTTTTTTACAGGAAAAACAATACTAAATGCATAATAGGGATGCACAATTAATCGAATTAGTAATTGTGATTACAATTATGGATGCCTCAATTACGTAATCATCATTCAAACGTGCAATTAAAAAAAAAAAAAAAGTTCACTTTGATTCAAATCTATTTTTTTCCTGCCGATGATGAACGAAAAAAATATTGACAGCCAATCAGAATCCGGCCTGCTTTACAGAGCGCGAGCATTTAAAGAGACAGATGCTTATAATAAACAGAACGATATCGTGCGTTAATGTATTGTTATCGTTATTGGTGTGAATGGGCCTTAAAGAAAATGAAGCAGGGTTTTAAGCTCATGAAGCCCATTACTAGCTAGGAAAGAACAACACGCTAGCAGAGGATTTACATTTAGGAAGAATTTTAATAATAGCTATATAAAATCTTTTTTTTTTCTATTTTCTATTTTTTATACACTATTAGATAAGATCTTCTAAATCAATTAGGAAAAGAGAGATAAGTTTATGAATGATTCTTACTTTGTTCCTGGAGTTGTCAAACAGAATAAGTAAATGTAATACTCAAAATTGCTAATTTTATTAGAAATATATATAGCCTTTATTTCAAACATGATTGAGGACATGGAAATTTGCCTGTCAAGTGCTTCAAAAAGTTTTTATTTTTTAAAGCTGCAGTCCGTAACTTGTGGCTCTCTAGCGGTTAATAACCAGAACAACATTCGTCTCGCGGAAGAACATTGTAGCCGGAACTACTTCTCTCTGTTTATGTCTGAGAGTCACAGCTTATCTTAAGGGTTTTCCCCCACATTGTTTTAATTTTAGTATAACATTATAATACCATGCATATTTTTACTTTGGTTTCTTTACATTAAAAAATATATATATTTGACATTTAAGGCTTACTGTTATAGAAAAGCAATACGTTTTTGAGGAAGAGTGTTATCAGCTTGTTTATTTTGATATAACAATATAGCATGCAGTGACTTCAAACAATGACAAAAAGCTATTCAAAACATAATTCAATGTTAATTGTGATCATCGTAATTAATAATTTCAAGACCAAAATAATCTACAATTATGATTTTTGTCATAATTGTGCAACCCTACTATAATAATAATAATAATAAACAATGCAACTAACCATATGATCATGCATTTATCCAGAGCGACTTACAAAAGAGGAACATGCAATGCCAGGTTTATTAGAGATGAGTGAGAGAAGAGGAGAATGTGGTCACATATTTGGCACATGGGAACTGTTCTGAAACCACATGTTTCCCATGTGCAAAGTGTGTGATCACATGAGAAAAGTGGGAAATTCATGTGGTTTTACTTTATTTTGTGGATGCATAGTGAATAAACAGATTTGTCACATGCAAAAGGGATGAGAAAACACTTCCCATGTCTTCAATTGTTGGGTTTCCAATAGTAATCTGTATGTAGAAGCTCGTGTAATTACAGGAAAAGTACAGATACTGAAGGAAATTCCAGGACTTTTCAAGCACTACTTTTTGGGTTTTTTTTCCAGGAATGAATTTCAGGAATTCATTCACAGATCTCACTTATCAAACAATATTTTATTATCTTTCAAATTCTAAAAACGGTAAATAATAGATAAACAAAAATAAACCGATCAAACAAAATGGTACAAATAATGTGCAGTAGATGCAATGACGGCGGTAATTTTAACTTTTGAAAGGATATTATAACAAAGATATTAAATTTATTTTTTCAAACTGATTTTTCTCCCATGAATATATGATTGACCTGAAGAATAAAAGCTGTATCATATACTTGGATATTTAGGAGTAATATCACACTCATAGCCATGCGAAATGGCTCTATATCAGACGGACTCCAGCTTCATTTTGTGTGAAAAGATTGTTTTTTCGATAAAATTAAACACTAACTTCACATTTATTGTCTTTTAACAATTCAAGCGCTTTTCAAAAATATTAAATTTCCAAAAGTCAAATTGAAGTACTTGATTGAACCCCGTTATTAGACAAATGCCAACATATGTTTGGTGAAATGCCCTCATACTCAAAAAACACATCAGCAAAACTACCGAAGGTCACAGAAAACACACTATTTAATACAAGTTCACATTATGTGTCACCACAGAGGAAAACCCACCGATATTCAAGAGAAACCAAAATAGTCAATGACACGTGGGCCTAAAACAAACAAATATTCCGATAGCTTGAGATAGTAACAATAAATTGCAGTTTGCAAAGGCTGTAAGCACTTATTAAAGATTCAGCGGCTGGAGAAAGCAGTGCTGTATTCATATTCAGCACATTTGCAGTAACAGCTGGTGTGAATTTTACAGCGGTGTGAAAGAAGCCCTGTGGCTCGACCATATAGTTCAAAAACTCTCTCAAAATCTCTTCCCACCACGGAAAAGCAGACGTTAGGCTTCTTTCAATGAAGTAAATGACACTATTCTGCTGAAATGACTCACTATGCACATATAAAATATTTGTTAGATATTATCTAGACAGAGAGAGAGCAATCATATTCAGGAAATGCCATGGATCACATGTTAGTTTCATAGGAAAGGAGGCATTGTGCACAGTCACATGTCTTGGAAACCAGACAGCAGCATGCAATAGTCACACACACACACACACTTCATGTGGCTATACACTCTCTCCTCTGACCAAACTTCCTTTCTCTAATTTAGTCATCTTCTGCATAATCTTCAAGCAACAAACCCTCAAATCTAAAGCTCCAGTCTGAACACACACACACACACGATGAACAAACTCGCCTTATCAACCAGTCTCAAACCGTTAGCTGGGTTATCTCTGGCCCATGCCCCTGTTCATGTGGTTTCAGAGTTAAAAATGACATCCGGTTACAATGAACACTGAAATCCACTGCTGAGGATTCATGCTACAATGAACTTATGAATAAAAGTGCTGCAACCTGAGATACAGTCACAGAATACAAGACAGAATTTAGCTGAGGCACTACAACCTGTGTATGAAAATCTTAATATAAATATTCAAGAACTCCAAGTTCCTTCAAAGAATATCATTGCACATGCCCCAAAAACTGCATAAGAGCATTTTCAGATTGCCATACCTGTTAAAAAACAGTATTTGACAGACACAGCTTTGCAAAGTAAATGGTCTTCTCTGAGTTTTAACAGTGTTTGATTGTTTGCAGAGTGACCATCATCATAATCATCATTCTGCATTAAACAAACTCAAACACACACACACACGTTTCACAATATGCTCGCAAAACACATTCCACCTGCATTCCTTCACTGACACAGTTTTATTTATTTTTTAAACAAGTTTCATTAGCCTGAACGTTAGACATTACGATTAATAAAGCAACCCCAAGTTTCAGTGCCATTACAAAATATGATCCCCATCAGTGTAAATACTGCTGTATACTCTGAATCACAGAATATATGAAGTAGAAATAAAAATATGGCCCCATATGCGTCATGCAGTCAGAACTCAAACATGCTGCGTGTCAGATCATATATTTACCCGGAGAGTCTCTCCTTCAGTCGCGGGTGTTTCTCTGGATGTCAAGAGTTTCCAGCGGGTCCGTGTGTGTGTGTGTGTGTGTGTGTGTGTGTGTTCAGACAGACCCTCCTCACCTCCACTGCTGTCTGTCTGTCTGTCTACAACAACAGCGATCTACCCATCTCTCTCTCTCTCTCTCTCTCTCAGTTCAGGAAGTGATTTCGCGTTCAGTCTGACATCATTCTCCAGCGCTTTCAGGAGTTTTTAAAGACACAGTCGGACCGTCCCGTACAGTTCATTTCTAAGGATCAATGCCTCAAAAGTAACAATTCATGTGCTTATATAAAGGATAATGTACAGGCAGATAGTTCTTATAGAAAAATAAACTCTGATTAATCTCCCCTGGTGCAAATGAGATCACCTTAAAGGCTTTTAAAGTTTTTTTTGGCTTTTAGATAGATAGATTTCTATATTGTCATTATATTTTAGCTTTACTGTTAACAAGTGATCTCCAAAACGACGAAATTCGCATTTAGAAAATATAAGCATTCAAAACTAGATCAATGATTTCGATGACATCACTCTGCACTGTCCAATCAAAGCTCTCTATAATCAGAAGCTCCACCCTTTAAACGGACGCTGAAGCTGTGGCTGAAATCAGTCACTTGTTCCCACATACTATTTTCTACATGGTGAATGGCACATAGAGCACTATATAGGGGATAGGGGACCATTCAGACAGTGTAAATATGCTTTCCATTGAGGCGAATGCAGTCTGGTTTCAGGTTAATGTCCCTTGAACCGCCACAGCTCCGGTCCAGAGACACGAAACACAGAGCGAATCATATGATCGAGTCCCGCAGACCAGAAAACACATCATACTCATTTGAATTCTGCACAGAATGATATTTTAAAGTGATATGAAGAAGATTAGCAGGAGAAACGGTTAGAGATTAGGAGGAAACTGCTTCACCGAGCTCAACGGCTAAACCAAATGCTATTGGCTATTTTCACTCCATATGCCCCGCCCTGTTTCCCTGTGTCAGTGGAAATGACTCAATAATGCTGCACGTTTCAAGGCACTTCAGTGGGACTTTAAAGACATTTGTTTTACTATAATGAATGAGTGTGTCGTGGATCGCAGAACGTACCAAAAGAAGGGAGTGGGGGTGTAAATAAGTATATTTATAAATGTCTAAAAAATTAAAATATTTTTTTTTTAAATTAATTTAAATTAATTAATTTGCCTATGTAAAAATTGTTTGAAATTAATAAATCAACGATACATTAAATACATTTTAACAGTCACTGGTTGCCACCTACTGGCGTAACAATTGCTGCGTCCCAATTCGCCTACTTATAATATTCCCCAAAATTATTGTCTGTTTTTGTGAAGAAAAAGTACATACTTTTGAATGTGTAGCAGAAGAGAAGGCAAACTTTGGGACAAACTAGGCTAATTCGTCATCATTTACGGACAGCTCTGTCGCTTAGTTACATGCTTAAACTGCCCTGTCAATCATCTTGTCACAGTTAAAATTTTTATTTTATTTTATTTCCTTGAGAAATGTAGTAGCACGTTGGTTTGACAGTCGCGGGTCTTTTATATGGAGACACTCCTCATTTGTTTGCAATCTGCATACTGATGCATTTAAAAGTTAATGACTAAACGTATCATTACAAAAGTTCACTATGCTGTTGCAGATGAAATATAATGTGGAGAACAATGCATAAATATCTTTTTGTCAGGTTAGAGATGCTGATAATTAATCACTCAAACCCCTTTATCTAAACCTCTACTTAACCATCGGACTCACACATCCGCCATGATTGTAGTTTTTTAACACTTTTTATTCGTGTTTGTAGTTTTAATCGAATCCTCGTCCAACACTGAAAGTAGACCATCCGGGTATCTTTGGAATACTTATTTCACATACTACGATTTGGGACACATTGATTCTAATTTCGAATACTATTTAGGACGGATAGTATGTGAATTGGGACGCAGCAAATAGAATATAGATACAATCTTTATTTGAAGCATAAACATTAGTTTCAAAGGACGTTTACTCATTTCCATTATGCAAGTGTTTATATACAGACTATACACTTTTATCCCAGTATGCCTACAATTGTTATTATTTGATGTTTGCAACACAGAAATAGCAATACTGTGTAGTTGAAAATTGAGAAAAAAGTCAGAATTGTAAGATATAAACTCACCATTCTGAGAACAAAATTCACAATTAAATTTTTAATTGTGTTTATATCCCACAATTCTGTCTTTTTGAGATATAAACTAGCAATCACAATTCTGAGAAAAAAGTCGGAACTGCAAGATATAACCTCATATAGCTTCGTATGGGACAGCAACAGCACAAGGACTTTCACTCTTTGTATCTCTCGGATTGTCTTGTTTGCGTGTTCCAGAAAGACTATCAGTGGATTAGTGAGATTTTCCAGGGTTTTTTTTCTAAAGACTTTGCTACACCAGTAGGACATTGCATTTGGAAGTCTTTATGAGTCGTTGAATTATTCATTCAACCAATTTGTTCAAAAACATTGATTTATTTACAAAAAACTACGGTTTTGCTTGGATCTATTTTCTTTGGCAGAGCAAAAACAGACAAAGTAACTCACAACATTGTGCCTAAAATTATAACTTCTTGTTTGTCAAACTCTAGTATAAAATTAATATTCAATTGTGCTGTGATAACGTCTCAGAAACAGCCTAATACATCGCTAGTTCTAAAGTGGTTTCTGAATTAGTGAGAGCTGTGGGCACATCTTTTACCATAGTAATGACAAATATTGAATATGTAGCATACGAAAGTAATTTCACAATTCCATAATTGTGTATAATTATTTTGTATATATAAATATACACACATGCATGTATATATTTAAGGAATATTTGCATGTATATACTGTATTTATATATAAATATATTTTATATATAACACATTTTTCTTAGATATACATGCATGTGTCTGTATATATATACAAATTAATTATACACAGTACACACACATCTTATGTAAACACAAACTTTTATTTTGGATGTGATTAATCGTTTCACCGCCCTACCAATGTAACTTTTTTAGTGGATTTTAAGCACATTTTTTGTGTAAACATGTAGTATCCTGTGCATCTCTTTAAAACAAATTAGGACACAATTATCTGGCTCACATTTATTATACACAGAAATCATAACGTCACACACCAGCGAGATTAACACCATTTTATTCATAGTGTTTCAATGCTGTTCCTGAGATGTTATTGAACTGTGCTACACCACAAGCAGCATCTGAGCGCGTCTGCAGTAGTAGATACGTGTCCTTCCGAGAGACTTCGGCCATTTGACACGGGTCATATTCCAGTCATTCGACAGATGTACATCATACATGTGTGTATCAGTTCTGGCCTGAGCTCTCCAATGGCTCGTCTGAAGCGTCACCGGTGTCTGACCGGTTTCAGAACAAAAGAGCATGCTTGGCCAAGTATGAGGCATATGATGTTTGATCCTCAAACAATAGGAGATTGTACTCACTCACTTTCCTTTCATGCCAGGCTGGCGCCAATAACGCCACACTAATGCAACACGGGGCATCAGACTCATGCTCTGATTGGCAACAGACAAATAATATAGTCTGAACGCCACAAGTAAGTCCATTAGTGAAGGATTTTTCTGCATGAGGAAGAGAAACCGTCATAAAAGACTGTCTTTTCAAAAGAAAACGTAAGCATTAAATCGAGGCACATGCAGATCTAAAAATGTATGAAACATTGGGTTTATATAACATCAGATTTCCATATGCACAGTGTTAAATACAACACACAACACATTTAATTCATTTACAACATGCACACTCACAACATGTTACTCACAATGAAATGCACGCTGCCTTTCAGCTCTCTTTTAAAGACGTCGCTCAAATGTTTCGTCATGTCGCATGCTCAAAAAACAAATCAAAGTGGGTTTGATTAAGCATGTCTTTTATTATTTTTATTCACCCAATCAGAACTTCACATATCAACAAAGACCATGAAACACCATCCCAGGCCTCCGATCAGAAACATGGTCACATGCATGCTGTATATGAACAGATCATTGAGGATGCCGAAGTCCAGGCGACGGTGACCCAGCAGAAGGAGAATGACGGACAGCTTGTACTGAAGGCGAAGGAAAATCCGCACGCTGACGTACTGAAGACAGAAGAGCGCAGACAGCGCCACCCAGAGGAGGGAGGTAAAGAGGCTGCAGCCGAAATACAAAAGGAACCGGATGAAACTATACATCCATCGAGACTTCAGGTACAGGTCAAAGTTGTTGTATTTGGTGCGTACGAGCTGGGCGGTGCGCGCCGGGCCACAGGCGGAGTGCATGCAGGTGGTGTGAGGGCCGTGGAAGGAGCGAACCCTCCGTGGGATGGGAATGACAGGCATGGGTGATTCAGGAAGGCCCACGGACAGGACTCTTCCAGGGACTCTGCATGTTGCAGGATCACAGGTAACAGCTAAAAGGCAGACGGTTGTGAATGTGATGTTACTGTGACCGAGCGCATCGCCGCTCTCATCCGGTGGGAATCTCCATAGCACTGAAACTCTAGGGGAACAAACCAACAAAAGCAAAGAAATAATGATTAGTGCTTAGGAGCGTAACAATACATCCATGTCACGACTCGGTTCGAGACACAAAACTGATCTCAAGACATTTTGAACAAAGCCAAAATAGTTACATTACAGTTACATACAGAATTACATTGTATGTAACTGTAATGTAACTTTCGGATGTAATTGTTATGTAACTCTGTATGTAACTGTAATGTAACTGTATGTAACTGTAATGTAACTCTGTATGTAACTGTTATGTAACTCTATATGTAACTGTTATGTAACTGTAATATAACTGTTATGCAACTCTGTATGTAACTG
This sequence comes from Siphateles boraxobius, assembly GCF_051911475.1. Lineage (NCBI taxonomy): Eukaryota > Metazoa > Chordata > Actinopteri > Cypriniformes > Leuciscidae > Siphateles > Siphateles boraxobius. Next base: position 429,764 of record NW_027509194.1, read on the forward strand.
TTATGTAACTGTTATGTAACTGTTATGCAACTCTGTATGTAACTGTAATGTAACTGTTATGCAACTCTGTATGTAACTGTAATGTAACTGTAATGTAACTCTGTATGTAACTGTTATGTAACTCTATATGTAACTGTAATGTAACTGTTATGCAACTCTGTATGTAACTGTTATGTAACTGTTATGTAACTCTGTATGTAACTGTAATGTAACTGTTATGCAACTCTGTATGTAACTGTAATGTAACTGTAATGTAACTCTGTATCTAACTGTTATGTAACTCTATATGTAACTGTAATGTAACTTATGTAACTGTTATGTAAATGTTATGTAACTATATGTAACTGTATGTAACTGTTATGTAACTGTTATGTAACTGTTATGTAACTGTATGTAACTGTATGTAACTGTATGTAACTCTGTATGTAACTTATGTAATTGTTATGCAACTCTGTATGTAACTGTAATGTAACTCTGTATCTAACTGTTATGTAACTCTATATGTAACTGTAATGTAACTGTTATGTAACTGTTATGTAACTGTATGTAACTGTTATGTAACTGTTATGTAACTGTTATGTAACTGTAATGTAACTCTGTATGTAACTGTTATGTAACTGTTATGTAACTGTATGTAACTATGTAACTCTGTATGTAACTTATGTAATTGTTATGTAACTGTTATGTAACTGTATGTAACTCTGTATGTAACTGCATGTAACTGTATGTAACTGTTATGTAACTCTGCATGTAACTCTGCATGTAACTCTGTATGTAACTGTTATGTAACACTGTAATGTAACTGTATGTAACTTATGTACCTGTATGTAACTGTAATGTAAGTCTGTATGTAACTGTAATGTAACTGTTATGTAACTGTTATGTAACTGTATGTTACTGTTATGTAACTTATGTAACTGTTATGTAACTGTTATGTAACTCTGTATGTAACTCTGTATGTAACTTATGTAACTCTGTTACATAAGAGAGTTATGTAACTTGTATGTAACTGTAATGTAACTATATGTAACTGTATTGTAACTATGTAACTGTAATGTTACTCTATATGTAACTGTTATGTACCTCTGTATGTAACTGTTATGTAACTGTATGTAACTGTTATGGACCTCTGTATGTAACTGTTATGCAACTCTGTATGTTACTCTGTATGTAACTGTTCTGTAACTGTTATGTAACTGTTCTGTAACTGTTCTGTATGTAACTCTGTATGTAACTCTGTATGTAACTCTGTATGTAACTCTGTATGTAACTCTGTATTAGGGTTGTCAAAAGTACCGACTTCGGTACCAAGTTGGTACTGAAATTTTAAAAATGTGACGCTTTGAGCGCTGTTGAGCAGAATAATAAACACAAGCTGTTCACAAGCTCATCGGATATGTCTGTGACTGGCTACAATGATCAACGCATGGGAGCGTTTGAGAGCATGCGGGAGTGTATGGAAGTGTTTGGAAGCACAAGCAGGCATCTATCAGCGCCAGCAGACCGATCCGCTGATAGACGCCTGCTTTCAAACGCTCGCGTGTATCTGTGTAAGCGCTCGCTGAAGAGCGTCATTGATGTATATTTACACCATGTTTTTGAAGCGCTGATCATTGTAGCCAATCGCAGACATATTTGATGAGCGTTTGAGTACATGGCCATTCCAGAGCGTTTACGATTCAGCTCAACAGCGCTCAAAGCGTCACATTGTTTGAATTTCAGTAGAGACTTGGTACCGAAGTCGGTACTTTTGACAACACTACTCTGTATGTAACTGTAATGTAACTGTCAGGGGTGTAACGATAGCCTCATTTCACGATCCGATACATATTATGATACTGAACACACGATACGATATTATTGCGATTTTCCAATACGTATGATAAAAAGTTAACAACAAAAATGTACTGTTGATTAAAATGCTAAATTTGGTATTACATTGTGGGTGTAAATGAATACACTTGGACTTGGTTCTGGTAACCCAAAGCACAGGACAATAGAGACACCAGAATAAAAATGTTCATGATTCTGGAGCTGAAAATATAGAAATTATTTTAGATGAATATGCTTGCACGCTGTCAATGACTAGATTTATTTAAAATAATTTAGGCCACTTTTTACTAGTAACATCAGATATTTGGCATTATCAGGACCCACAAATATTCCCCCAATGCATTATTATACATTATATTCAACATTATAGTAGTTTAATGTAGTACTGAAACTAAAACTCTGAAAACTTGAATTTCTTCACACAGTAATTTTGATTTTGGGTGAACTATGCACAATAAATATTGTCACTATCCATGATACATATTGTTGCATTTTTTGTATTGCGATATATTGTGACACGATATATTGTTACACCCCTAGTAACTGTAATGTAACTATTGTATGTAACGGTAATGTAACTCTGGTATGTAACCGTAATGTAACTATTGCATGTAACTTTAATGTAACTTGTAATTTACATTATACATATACTGTATACATTAAAGTTACATACAAGAGTTACATTAATTGAATTACAGTTACATACAAAGTTACATTACTGTTACATACAAGAGTTACATTACATACAGAGTTACATAATTATTTTAAAATTATTACTAAGATATATGATTCTAAGACCCTTCACTGGAAACACTGATGTTCTGTGATTTTACAAGAATATCACTATGTTTACTTACATTTTCACAATTAGTTCTTGTACTATCTGGATTGAAAATACAAGTGCAGTTAATTTGTCAACAAGGTCCGTTTTATAGGAGTTCCATGTTTCTTACTGCTTTAATCACCACATTGAGTTCTTATTGAATCTGAATAGTCTGATCATATTATTACACTATTTAAGGCTGTTTAATGTTGATGATATTTTACATTTGCCCCTGTATTTTAAATATCTGGAGCCCTGGTTAATTTCTCACCCTGTTCAGCATCACCCGGTGACCATGTCTGTTTAGCTATGATAAATTATTAGATTTTTTGTTTAGTCTTCCTCATGTCAGTTCCACATTCTCACTTCTGCCATTAAACTGAAGTATTATACCAGCTGTTGCTCTAATTTCTATTAACATTGGCCTATAAAAAAACTCATATTGGTCAACTCAATAATAACTTATAAACACAATTCAAAAGATTCAAAAGTAACAAAGTTCCCTTAAAGTTCATATAACCAAGTAAAAACGTTCTTAACGCATATTTTGTTAGCTTGGATTTTGACAGTATGCATTTCCTTGCATAATAGTACTATGGTATTACCATGGTACCAGAAGTTAATAACATGGTATTGAACGATTGCCTCATTCATACACAATGGTATTTAGCCTACATAGAATTATAAGTTACTTCCAAGAACACAACTGTATTACAGTGGTACAATAACATTATGATCATCGTCTCATGCATTGATTGCATTGCGTTTACACGGAATACAACGGAACGTCTAAAATCCAGAGTAATACAGAATAAAAAATCAGACAAACACCTTCATAAAGGTAAGTCTATAAACGCAAGGCCACATTTAATGCTGTTCATCACTCAGAAAACACGTCATCACTCACCTCTTGTCACACACTTTATATATGACATATTATATATACATTATATGTGATTATATATATGGTATAAGGGAATTAAACTCACATGCGTTTTTGTTGCATTCATCTGCTGTGATAAGAATGATGTGCTGCGTCGCGGAACACGGTCTGTCGCAAAACACACAGGCCCGCTGGTTACCGTGACAACAGCCATACAGTTTAAAGGCGCAGGCTCGTCTTTATGATCTCAGAAATATTTTCTTCTTTTTTATAGATGTACGACATAATCATCGAAATCCGTTCAAGCTGTTTAAATTAGCGGTAGTTACTTCTTTTGAGTCTGAAGTCCTTTGGAATAAATATCATACATTGGTTTAGCTCAAACTCTTGATATAGATCACAATATAGTAATTTGATATGTCAAGCTCCTTTAAAACGATGTGTATTGTAGAATACACTAGATTTGATTAAAGAACGTTCGTTCAAAGTTGGTCTTTAATAATAATCTTTAACTCTAGTTAGTTTTTCATTGCTTGAACACAGTTTTCAAAACTCTACACACTTATCCCATGACTTTAACACAACCTGCACAACACCGTGGATTTACCGCACTTTGTTCAAATGCTAACACACTGCTGTCAAAACTGTGAACCACACATTCAAAACACAATAGAGTTCAGCTTGTGTCTCACACACACACACACACACACACACACACACACACACACACACACACACACACACACACACTGACTGCAGTTTCAGCTGAGAGGATGAGCTGGTCTTGTTTGTTATTTGTGCGAATTACAGTGTGTACTTTTAGTTTCTACCTTTTTTTCTCATTACTGTAATTCCGTAAATTACTACAGACTGTTGAAGCAAACTGCTAATTTTCATTTACCTTAAAGACCTTGTTATGTTCTAAAAATTTACATTAATCATGTGAAAGAATGTCACTCTTTTCTTTGGAGAAAATATTACTTTGTATGAAATCACTGAAAGTGTTCAAACTGTAAAGATGAAAAGTTTGTATTTTCTGTATTGGTGTTTGATGCTAGTGTTGTTACTCTCAGTGTGTTCTGAGTGACAGTGTGTGTTATCTCAGTGAGGGTTGTGTAGTGTTGTTACTCTCAGTGTGTTCTGAGTGACAGTGTGTGTTATCTCAGTGAGGGTTGTGTAGTGTTGTTACTCTCAGTGTGTTCTGAGTGACAGTGTGTGTTATATCAGTGAGGGTTGTGTAGTGTTGTTACTCTCAGTGTGTTCTGAGTGACAGTGTGTGTTATCTCAGTGAGGGTTGTGTAGTGTTGTTACTCTCAGTGTGTTCTGAGTGACAGTGTGTGTTATATCAGTGAGGGTTGTGTAGTGTTGTTACTCTCAGTGTGTTCTGAGTGACAGTGTGTGTTATCTCAGTGAGGGTTGTGTAGTGTTTTACTCTCAGTGTGTTCTGAGTGACAGTGTGTGTTATCTCAGTGAGGGTTGTGTAGTTTTGTTACTCTCAGTGTGTTCTGAGTGACAGTGTGTGTTATATCAGTGAGGGTTGTGTAGTGTTGTTACTCTCAGTGTGTTCTGAGTGACAGTGTGTGTTATCTCAGTGAGGGTTGTGTAGTGTTGTTACTCTCAGTGTGTTCTGAGTGACAGTGTGTGTTATATCAGTGAGGGTTGTGTAGTGTTGTTACTCTCAGTGTGTTCTGAGTGACAGTGTGTGTTATATCAGTGAGGGTTGTGTAGTGTTGTTACTCTCAGTGTGTTCTGAGTGACAGTGTGTGTTATCTCAGTGAGGGTTGTGTAGTGTTGTTACTCTCAGTGTGTTCTGAGTGACAGTGTGTGTTATCTCAGTGAGGGTTGTGTAGTGTTTTACTCTCAGTGTGTTCTGAGTGACAGTGTGTGTTATCTCAGTGAGGGTTGTGTAGTTTTGTTACTCTCAGTGTGTTCTGAGTGACAGTGTGTGTTATCTCAGTGAGGGTTGTGTAGTGTTTTTACTCTCAGTGTGTTCTGAGTGACAGTGTGTGTTATCTCAGTGAGGGTTGTGTAGTGTTTTACTCTCAGTGTGTTCTGAGTGACAGTGTGTGTTATATCAGTGAGGGTTGTGTAGTGTTGTTACTCTCAGTGTGTTCTGAGTGACAGTGTGTGTTATCTCAGTGAGGGTTGTGTAGTGTTGTTACTCTCAGTGTGTTCTGAGTGACAGTGTGTGTTATATCAGTGAGGGTTGTGTAGTGTTGTTACTCTCAGTGTGTTCTGAGTGACAGTGTGTGTTATATCAGTGAGGGTTGTGTAGTGTTGTTACTCTCAGTGTGTTCTGAGTGACAGTGTGTGTTATATCAGTGAGGGTTGTGTAGTGTTGTTACTCTCAGTGTGTTCTGAGTGACAGTGTGTGTTATCTCAGTGAGGGTTGTGTAGTGTTGTTACTCTCAGTGTGTTCTGAGTGACAGTGTGTGTTATATCAGTGAGGGTTGTGTAGTGTTGTTACTCTCAGTGTGTTCTGAGTGACAGTGTGTGTTATATCAGTGAGGGTTGTGTAGTGTTGTTACTCTCAGTGTGTTCTGAGTGACAGTGTGTGTTATCTCAGTGAGGGTTGTGTAGTGTTGTTACTCTCAGTGTGTTCTGAGTGACAGTGTGTGTTATATCAGTGAGGGTTGTGTAGTGTTGTTACTCTCAGTGTGTTCTGAGTGACAGTGTGTGTTATATCAGTGAGGGTTGTGTAGTGTTGTTACTCTCAGTGTGTTCTGAGTGACAGTGTGTGTTATCTCAGTGAGGGTTGTGTAGTGTTGTTACTCTCAGTGTGTTCTGAGTGACAGTGTGTGTTATCTCAGTGAGGGTTGTGTAGTTTTGTTACTCTCAGTGTGTTCTGAGTGACAGTGTGTGTTATCTCAGTGAGGGTTGTGTAGTGTTTTTACTCTCAGTGTGTTCTGAGTGACAGTGTGTGTTATCTCAGTGAGGGTTGTGTAGTGTTTTACTCTCAGTGTGTTCTGAGTGACAGTGTGTGTTATCTCAGTGAGGGTTGTGTAGTTTTGTTACTCTCAGTGTGTTCTGAGTGACAGTGTGTGTTATCTCAGTGAGGGTTGTGTAGTGTGTTTACTCTCAGTGTGTTCTGAGTGACAGTATGTGTTATCTCAGTGAGGGTTGTGTAGTGTTTTACTCTCAGTGTGTTCTGAGTGACAGTGTGTGTTATCTCAGTGAGGGTTGTGTAGTGTTGTTACTCTCAGTGTGTTCTGAGTGACAGTGTGTGTTATATCAGTGAGGGTTGTGTAGTGTTGTTACTCTCAGTGTGTTCTGAGTGACAGTGTGTGTTATCTCAGTGAGGGTTGTGTAGTGTTGTTACTCTCAGTGTGTTCTGAGTGACAGTGTGTGTTATATCAGTGAGGGTTGTGTAGTGTTGTTACTCTCAGTGTGTTCTGAGTGACAGTGTGTGTTATATCAGTGAGGGTTGTGTAGTGTTGTTACTCTCAGTGTGTTCTGAGTGACAGTGTGTGTTATATCAGTGAGGGTTGTGTAGTGTTGTTACTCTCAGTGTGTTCTGAGTGACAGTGTGTGTTATCTCAGTGAGGGTTGTGTAGTGTTGTTACTCTCAGTGTGTTCTGAGTGACAGTGTGTGTTATATCAGTGAGGGTTGTGTAGTGTTGTTACTCTCAGTGTGTTCTGAGTGACAGTGTGTGTTATATCAGTGAGGGTTGTGTAGTGTTGTTACTCTCAGTGTGTTCTGAGTGACAGTGTGTGTTATCTCAGTGAGGGTTGTGTAGTGTTGTTACTCTCAGTGTGTTCTGAGTGACAGTGTGTGTTATCTCAGTGAGGGTTGTGTAGTGTTGTTACTCTCAGTGTGTTCTGAGTGACAGTGTGTGTTATCTCAGTGAGGGTTGTGTAGTGTTGTTACTCTCAGTGTGTTCTGAGTGACAGTGTGTGTTATCTCAGTGAGGGTTGTGTAGTGTTTTACTCTCAGTGTGTTCTGAGTGACAGTGTGTGTTATCTCAGTGAGGGTTGTGTAGTTTTGTTACTCTCAGTGTGTTCTGAGTGACAGTGTGTGTTATCTCAGTGAGGGTTGTGTAGTGTTTTTACTCTCAGTGTGTTCTGAGTGACAGTGTGTGTTATCTCAGTGAGGGTTGTGTAGTGTTTTACTCTCAGTGTGTTCTGAGTGACATTGTGTGTTATCTCAGTGAGGGTTGTGTAGTTTTGTTACTCTCAGTGTGTTCTGAGTGACAGTGTGTGTTATCTCAGTGAGGGTTGTGTAGTGTGTTTACTCTCAGTGTGTTCTGAGTGACAGTGTGTGTTATCTCAGTGAGGGTTGTGTAGTGTGTTTACTCTCAGTGTGTTCTGAGTGACAGTATGTGTTATCTCAGTGAGGGTTGTGTAGTGTTTTACTCTCAGTGTGTTCTGAGTGACAGTGTGTGTTATCTCAGTGAGGGTTGTGTAGTGTTTTACTCTCAGTGTGTTCTGAGTGACAGTGTGTGTTATCTCAGTGAGGGTTGTGTAGTGTTGTTACTCTCAGTGTGTTCTGAGTGACAGTGTGTGTTATCTCAGTGAGGGTTGTGTAGTGTTGTTACTCTCAGTGTGTTCTGAGTGACAGTGTGTGTTATCTCAGTGAGGGTTGTGTAGTGTTTTACTCCCAGTGTGTTCTGAGTGACAGTGTGTGTTATCTCAGTGAGGGTTGTGTAGTGTTGTTACTCTCAGTGTGTTCTGAGTGACAGTGTGTGTTATCTCAGTGAGGGTTGTGTAGTGTTGTTACTCTCAGTGTGTTCTGAGTGAATGTGTGTGTTATATCAGTGAGGGTTGTGTAGTGTGTTTACTCTCAGTGTGTTCTGAGTGACAGTGTGTGTTATATCAGTGAGGGTTGTGTAGTGTTGTTACTCTCAGTGTGTTCTGAGTGACAGTGTGTGTTATCTCAGTGAGGGTTGTGTAGTGTGTTTACTCTCAGTGTGTTCTGAGTGACAGTATCTGTTATCTCAGTGAGGGTTGTGTAGTGTTTTACTCTCAGTGTGTTCTGAGTGACAGTGTGTGTTATCTCAGTGAGGGTTGTGTAGTGTTGTTACTCTCAGTGTGTTCTGAGTGACAGTGTGTGTTATCTCAGTGAGGGTTGTGTAGTGTTGTTACTCTCAGTGTGTTCTGAGTGACAGTGTGTGTTATCTCAGTGAGGTTTGTGTAGTGTTGTTACTCTCAGTGTGTTCTGAGTGACAGTGTGTGTTATCTCAGTGAGGGTTGTGTAGTGTTGTTACTCTCAGTGTGTTCTGAGTGACAGTGTGTGTTATCTCAGTGAGGGTTGTGTAGTGTTGTTACTCTCAGTGTGTTCTGAGTGACAGTGTGTGTTATCTCAGTGAGGGTTGTGTAGTGTTGTTACTCTCAGTGTGTTCTGAGTGACAGTGTGTGTTATCTCAGTGAGGGTTGTGTAGTGTGTTTACTCTCAGTGTGTTCTGAGTGACAGTGTGTGTTATCTCAGTGAGGGTTGTGTAGTGTTTTACTCTCAGTGTGTTCTGAGTGACAGTGTGTGTTATCTCAGTGAGGGTTGTGTAGTGTTGTTACTCTCAGTGTGTTCTGAGTGACAGTGTGTGTTATCTCAGTGAGGGTTGTGTAGTGTTGTTACTCTCAGTGTGTTCTGAGTGACAGTGTGTGTTATATCAGTGAGGGTTGTGTAGTGTGTTTACTCTCAGTGTGTTCTGAGTGACAGTGTGTGTTATATCAGTGAGGGTTGTGTAGTGTTGTTACTCTCAGTGTGTTCTGAGTGACAGTGTGTGTTATATCAGTGAGGGTTGTGTAGTGTTGTTACTCTCAGTGTGTTCTGAGTGACAGTGTGTGTTATATCAGTGAGGGTTGTGTAGTGTTGTTACTCTCAGTGTGTTCTGAGTGACAGTGTGTGTTATCTCAGTGAGGGTTGTGTAGTGTTTTACTCTCAGTGTGTTCTGAGTGACAGTGTGTGTTATCTCAGTGAGGGTTGTGTAGTGTTTTACTCTCAGTGTGTTCTGAGTGACAGTATGTGTTATCTCAGTGAGGGTTGTGTAGTTTTGTTACTCTCAGTGTGTTCTGAGTGACAGTGTGTGTTATCTCAGTGAGGGTTGTGTAGTGTTTTTACTCTCAGTGTGTTCTGAGTGACAGTGTGTGTTATCTCAGTGAGGGTTGTGTAGTGTTTTTACTCTCAGTGTGTTCTGAGTGACAGTGTGTGTTATCTCAGTGAGGGTTGTGTAGTGTGTTTACTCTCAGTGTGTTCTGAGTGACAGTATGTGTTATCTCAGTGAGGGTTGTGTAGTGTTTTACTCTCAGTGTGTTCTGAGTGACAGTGTGTGTTATCTCAGTGAGGGTTGTGTAGTGTTGTTACTCTCAGTGTGTTCTGAGTGACAGTGTGTGTTATCTCAGTGAGGGTTGTGTAGTGTTGTTACTCTCAGTGTGTTCTGAGTGACAGTGTGTGTTATCTCAGTGAGGTTTGTGTAGTGTTGTTACTCTCAGTGTGTTCTGAGTGACAGTGTGTGTTATCTGAGTGAGGGTTGTGTAGTGTTTTACTCTCAGTGTGTTCTGAGTGACAGTGTGTGTTATCTCAGTGAGGGTTGTGTAGTGTTTCTACTGTCAGTGTGTTCTGAGTGACAGTGTGTGTTATCTCAGTGAGGGTTGTGTAGTGTTTTACTCTCAGTGTGTTCTGAGTGACAGTGTGTGTTATCTCAGTGAGTGTTGTGTAGTGTTTTTACTCTCAGTGTGTTCAGAGTGACAGTGTGTGTTATCTCAGTGAGGGTTGTGTAGTGTTTTACTCTCAGTGTGTTCTGAGTGACAGTGTGTGTTATCTCAGTGAGTGTTGTGTAGTGTTTTTACTCTCAGTGTGTTCTGAGTGACAGTGTGTGTTATCTCAGTGAGGGTTGTGTAGTGTGTTTACTCTGTGTGTTCTGAGTGACAGTGTGTGTTATCTCAGTGAGGGTTGTGTAGTGTTGTTACTCTCAGTGTGTTCTGAGTGACAGTGTGTGTTATCTCAGTGAGGGTTGTGTAGTGTTGTTACTCTCAGTGTGTTCTGAGTGACAGTGTGTGTTATCTCAGTGAGGGTTGTGTAGTGTTGTTACTCTCAGTGTGTTCTGAGTGACAGTGTGTGTTATCTCAGTGAGGGTTGTGTAGTGTTGTTACTCTCAGTGTGTTCTGAGTGACAGTGTGTGTTATCTCAGTGAGGGTTGTGTAGTGTTGTTACTCTCAGTGTGTTCTGAGTGACAGTGTGTGTTATCTCAGTGAGGGTTGTGTAGTGTTGTTACTCTCAGTGTGTTCTGAGTGACAGTGTGTGTTATCTCAGTGAGGGTTGTGTAGTGTTGTTACTCTCAGTGTGTTCTGAGTGACAGTGTGTGTTATCTCAGTGAGGGTTGTGTAGTGTTGTTACTCTCAGTGTGTTCTGAGTGACAGTGTGTGTTATCTCAGTGAGGTTTGTGTAGTGTTTTACTCTCAGTGTGTTCTGAGTGACAGTGTGTGTTATCTCAGTGAGTGTTGTGTAGTGTTTTTACTCTCAGTGTGTTCTGAGTGACAGTGTGTGTTATCTCAGTGAGGGTTGTGTAGTGTTTTACTCTCAGTGTGTTCTGAGTGACAGTGTGTGTTATCTCAGTGAGGGTTGTGTAGTGTGTCTCAGTGAGGGTTGTGTAGTGTTTTACTCTCAGTGTGTTCTGAGTGACAGTGTGTGTTATCTCAGTGAGGGTTGTGTAGTGTTTTACTCTCAGTGTGTTCTGAGTGACAGTGTGTGTTATCTCAGTGAGGGTTGTGTAGTGTTTTACTCTCAGTGTGTTCTGAGTGACAGTGTGTGTTATCTCAGTGAGGGTTGTGTAGTGTTTTACTCTCAGTGTGTTCTGAGTGACAGTGTGTGTTATCTCAGTGAGGGTTGTGTAGTGTTTTACTCTCAGTGTGTTCTGAGTGACAGTGTGTGTTATCTCAGTGAGGGTTGTGTAGTGTTTTACTCTCAGTGTGTTCTGAGTGACAGTGTGTGTTATCTCAGTGAGGGTTGTGTAGTGTTTTACTCTCAGTGTGTTCTGAGTGACAGTGTGTGTTATCTCAGCGAGGCTTGTGTAGTGTTGTTACTCTCAGTGTGTTCTGAGTGACAGTGTGTGTTATCTCAGTGAGGGTTGTGTAGTGTTTTACTCTCAGTGTGTTCTGAGTGACAGTGTGTGTTATCTCAGCGGGGGTTGTGTAGTGTTGTTACTCTCAGTGTGTTCTGAGTGACAGTGTGTGTTATCTCAGTGAGGGTTGTGTAGTGTTTTAATCTCAGTGTGTTCTGAGTGACAGTGTGTGTTATCTCAGTGAGGGTTGTGTAGTGTTTTACTCTCAGTGTGTTCTGAGTGACAGTGTGTGTTATCTCAGTGAGGGTTGTGTAGTGTTGTTACTCTCAGTGTGTTCTGAGTGACAGTGTGTGTTATCTCAGTGAGGGTTGTGTAGTGTTGTTACTCTCAGTGTGTTCTGAGTGACAGTGTGTGTTATCTCAGTGAGGGTTGTGTAGTGTTGTTACTCTCAGTGTGTTCTGAGTAACAGTGTGTGTTATCTCAGCGAGGGTTGTGTAGTGTGTTTACTCTCAGTGTGTTCTGAGTAACAGTGTGTGTTATCTCAGTGAGGGTTGTGTAGTGTTGTTACTCTCAGTGTGTTCTGAGTGACAGTGTTTGTTATCTCAGTGAGGGTTGTGTAGTGTGTTTCCTCTCAGTGTGTTCTGAGTGACAGTGTGTGTTATCTCAGTGAGGGTTGTGTAGTGTTGTTACTCTCAGTGTGTTCTGAGTGACAGTGTGTGTTATCTCAGTGAGGGTTGTGTAGTGTGTTTCCTCTCAGTGTGTTCTGAGTGACAGTGTGTGTTATCTCAGTGAGGGTTGTGTAGTGTTGTTACTCTCAGTGTGTTCTGAGTGACAGTGTGCGTTATCTCAGTGAGGGTTGTGTAGTGTGTTTACTCTCAGTGTGTTCTGAGTAACAGTGTGTGTTATCTCAGTGAGGGTTGTGTAGTGTTTTTACTCTCAGTGTGTTCTGAGTGACAGTGTGCGTTATCTCAGTGAGGGTTGTGTAGTGTGTTTACTCTCAGTGTGTTCTGAGTAACAGTGTGTGTTATCTCAGTGAGGGTTGTGTAGTGTTTTTACTCTCAGTGTGTTCTGAGTGACAGTGTGTGTTATCTCAGTGAGGGTTGTGTAGTGTTGTTACTCTCAGTGTGTTCTGAGTGACAGTGTGTGTTATATCAGTAAGGGTTGTGTAGTGTTTTTACTCTCAGTGTGTTCTGAGTGACAGTGTTTGTTATCTCAGTGAGGGTTGTGTAGTGTGTTTCCTCTCAGTGTGTTCTGAGTGACAGTGTGTGTTATCTCAGTGAGGGTTGTGTAGTGTTGTTACTCTCAGTGTGTTCTGAGTGACAGTGTTTGTTATCTCACTGAGGGTTGTGTAGTGTGTTTCCTCTCAGTGTGTTCTGAGTGACAGTGTGTGTTATCTCAGTGAGGGTTGTGTAGTGTTGTTACTCTCAGTGTGTTCTGAGTGACAGTGTGCGTTATCTCAGTGAGGGTTGTGTAGTGTGTTTACTCTCAGTGTGTTCTGAGTAACAGTGTGTGTTATCTCAGTGAGGGTTGTGTAGTGTTTTTACTCTCAGTGTGTTCTGAGTGACAGTGTGTGTTATCTCAGTGAGGGTTGTGTAGTGTTGTTACTCTCAGTGTGTTCTGAGTGACAGTGTGCGTTATCTCAGTGAGGGTTGTGTAGTGTGTTTACTCTCAGTGTGTTCTGAGTAACAGTGTGTGTTATCTCAGTGAGGGTTGTGTAGTGTTTTTACTCTCAGTGTGTTCTGAGTGACAGTGTGCGTTATCTCAGTGAGGGTTGTGTAGTGTGTTTACTCTCAGTGTGTTCTGAGTAACAGTGTGTGTTATCTCAGTGAGGGTTGTGTAGTGTTTTTACTCTCAGTGTGTTCTGAGTGACAGTGTGTGTTATCTCAGTGAGGGTTGTGTAGTGTTGTTACTCTCAGTGTGTTCTGAGTGACAGTGTGTGTTATATCAGTAAGGGTTGTGTAGTGTTTTTACTCTCAGTGTGTTCTGAGTGACAGTGTTTGTTATCTCAGTGAGGGTTGTGTAGTGTGTTTCCTCTCAGTGTGTTCTGAGTGACAGTGTGTGTTATCTCAGTGAGGGTTGTGTAGTGTTGTTACTCTCAGTGTGTTCTGAGTGACAGTGTTTGTTATCTCAGTGAGGGTTGTGTAGTGTGTTTCCTCTCAGTGTGTTCTGAGTGACAGTGTGTGTTATCTCAGTGAGGGTTGTGTAGTGTTGTTACTCTCAGTGTGTTCTGAGTGACAGTGTGCGTTATCTCAGTGAGGGTTGTGTAGTGTGTTTACTCTCAGTGTGTTCTGAGTAACAGTGTGTGTTATCTCAGTGAGGGTTGTGTAGTGTGTTTACTCTCAGTGTGTTCTGAGTAACAGTGTGTGTTATCTCAGTGAGGGTTGTGTAGTGTTTTTACTCTCAGTGTGTTCTGAGTGACAGTGTGCGTTATCTCAGTGAGGGTTGTGTAGTGTGTTTACTCTCAGTGTGTTCTGAGTAACAGTGTGTGTTATCTCAGTGAGGGTTGTGTAGTGTTTTTACTCTCAGTGTGTTCTGAGTGACAGTGTGTGTTATCTCAGTGAGGGTTGTGTAGTGTTGTTACTCTCAGTGTGTTCTGAGTGACAGTGTGTGTTATATCAGTGAGGGTTGTGTAGTGTGTTTACTCTCAGTGTGTTCTGAGTGACAGTGTGTGTTATCTCAGTGAGGGTTGTGTAGTGTTGTTACTCTCAGTGTGTTCTGAGTGACAGTGTGTGTTATATCAGTGAGGGTTGTGTAGTGTGTTTACTCTCAGTGTGTTCTGAGTAACAGTGTGTGTTATCTCAGTGAGGGTTGTGTAGTGTTTTTACTCTCAGTGTGTTCTGAGTGACAGTGTGTGTTATCTCAGTGAGGGTTGTGTAGTGTTGTTACTCTCAGTGTGTTCTGAGTGACAGTGTGTGTTATATCAGTGAGGGTTGTGTAGTGTTGTTACTCTCAGTGTGTTCTGAGTGACAGTGTGTGTTATCTCAGTGAGGGTTGTGTAGTGTTGTTACTCTCAGTGTGTTCTGAGTAACAGTGTGTGTTATCTCAGTGAGGGTTGTGTAGTGTTTTACTCTCAGTGTGTTCTGAGTGACAGTGTGTGTTATCTCAGTGAGTGTTGTGTAGTGTGTTTCCTCTCAGTGTGTTCTGAGTGACAGTGTGTGTTATCTCAGTGAGGGTTGTGTAGTGTTTTACTCTCAGTGTGTTCTGAGTGACAGTGTGTGTTATATCAGTGAGAGTTGTGTAGTGTGTTTCCTCTCAGTGTGTTCTGAGTGACAGTGTGTGTTATCTCAGTGAGGGTTGTGTAGTGTGTCTCAGTGAGGGTTGTGTAGTGTCTTTACTCTCAGTGTATTCTGAGTAACAGTGTGTGTTATCTCAGTGAGGGTTGTGTAGTGTGTCTCAGTGAGGGTTGTGTAGTGTGTTTACTCTCAGTGTGTCATGAGTGACAGTGTGTGTTATCTCAGTGAGGGTTGTGTAGTGTGTCTCAGTGAGGGTTGTGTAGTGTGTTTACTCTCAGTGTGTCATGAGTGACAGTGTGTGTTATCTCAGTGAGGGTTGTGTAGTGTTTTACTCTCAGTGTGTTCTGAGTGACAGTGTGTGTTATCTCAGTGAGTGTTGTGTAGTGTGTTTCCTCTCAGTGTGTTCTGAGTGACAGTGTGTGTTATCTCAGTGAGGGTTGTGTAGTGTTTTACTCTCAGTGTGTTCTGAGT
>NW_027509194.1:450000-477500 GCF_051911475.1 Siphateles boraxobius
TTATAAACGTCATTAAACTGAATGATCAAAATCCACGTGAAAACAGCATATATTTATCAAAAGAAAACTATGTGTATGGGTAGCAGATCACTTCTGGTTCTGAAACTGCGATTCTGTGGCTGTGGTTCTGAAACTGTGGTTCTGAAACTGTGGATCTGAAACTGTGGATCTGAAACTGTGGTTCTGAAACTGCGGTACTGAAACTGTGGTTCTGAAACTGTGGATCTGAAACTGTGGTTCTGAAACTGCGGTACTGAAACTGTGGTTCTGAAACTGTGGATCTGAAACTGTGGTTCTGAAACTGCGGTACTGAAACTGTGGTTCTGAAACTGTGGATCTGAAACTGTGGTTCTGAAACTGCGGTACTGAAACTGTGGTTCTGAAACTGTGGTTCTGAAACTGTGGTTCTGAAACTGTGGTACTGAAACTGTGGATCTGAAACTGTGGTTCTGAAACTGTGGTACTGAAACTGTGGATCTGAAACTGCGGTACTGAAACTGCGGTACTGAAACTGTGGATCTGAAACTGCGGTACTGAAACTGCGGTACTGAAACTGTGGTTCTGAAACTGCGGTACTGAAACTGCGGTACTGAAACTGTGGTTCTGAAACTGTGGTTCTGAAACTGCGGTTCTGAAACTGTGGTTCTGAAACTGCGGTTCTGAAACTGTGGTTCTGAAACTGCGGTACTGAAACTGCGGTTCTGAAACTGTGGTTCTGAAACTGTGGATCTGAAACTGTGGATCTGAAACTGTGGTTCTGAAACTGCGGTTCTGAAACTGTGGTACTGAAACTGTGGATCTGAAACTGCGGTACTGAAACTGCGGTTCTGAAACTGTGGTTCTGAAACTGCGGTTCTGAAACTGTGGTTCTGAAACTGCGGTACTGAAACTGCGGTTCTGAAACTGCGGTACTGAAACTGCGGTTCTGAAACTGTGGTTCTGAAACTGCGGTTCTGAAACTGTGGTTCTGAAACTGCGGTTCTGAAACTGTGGTTCTGAAACTGTGGTTCTGAAACTGTGGATCTGAAACTGTGGATCTGAAACTGTGGTTCTGAAACTGCGGTTCTGAAACTGTGGTTCTGAAACTGTGGATCTGAAACTGTGGATCTGAAACTGCGGTTCTGAAACTGTGGTTCTGAAACTGCGGTTCTGAAACTGTGGATCTGAAACTGTGGTTCTGAAACTGCGGTACTGAAACTGCGGTTCTGAATCTGTGGATCTGAAACTGTGGTTCTGAAACTGTGGTTCTGAAACTGCGGTTCTGAAACTGTGGTTCTGAAACTGCGGTACTGAAACTGTGGATCTGAAACTGTGGTTACGTCTATCTACAGAGGTTGAGTTTATCTGTGAAGATTAGTGTGATGAACATAATGGGTAAGAAATCATGAACTATTGTTGGACATAGCGCTTATTTTCTGCAATAATTCAAAAGACATTGGAACAAGTCGAGGGAACCGATTTACAGAAAAAAAGAATATATATATATATTTACATTTCTAGCTGTGATGCAGCTTCTGTCCACCAGATGGCGCTCTAGTCCTGCCATTAAACACATAAAACACACGGTCAGATCATCAAACATCTCAAGATCAGCTCATCGTTTCTCACATCAACACTATTGCACTTTAAGAGATTTTAAGAGTATTTTGTCTTGTTTTCCAGTGCAAGTATAGCAAAACATTCTTAAATAAAGATGCATTTACTTAAAAAGCAAAACTACATAATATATTAATTCTTGATTTCTGAAAAAGCACAAACTCACTTCATTTTGATGCATTTTTCCCCCCCAAAAAATATAACCAAGACTTCTTATCGTCCATCATTTTGCTTCTCCAGTAAATGTATTTAATAATGTTTAGATATTTGTGCTGGAAAACAAGACATAAACACTGAGGAAGAAACACTTTATCTTACATTATTGTGAAAGATTGAATCCAGAAAACAGGCATTTAAAGCATTTATTTTTAAAACAGACATTTTTCAACTACAACAATAAGAAACTCCTCGCAGTTTGTGTTAAATTTCTTTTATTTCCATGATATTTCCATTAACACACACTCACAGGCTCTAAAATCCTTCATTTTCCACCAGCGCCAGATTAAAGCTGTAAAATGTCAAAATCCTCTTACCAACCCAAAATACACTGAAGGTTGATCAATTAATTCATTAACTAAGTAGAAGTTCAATCCACCAGCAGAGACAGACTGAATCAATTACCAGAGGCTAATCACAACAAAGGGGAATTTAATTAAAAGAAGTTTAATTAAAGCATTTCCAGTGTAAAATGAAGGGAGCGCTTAATATATTCTGGAGGAAAAGACACACATCCACTGGAAAATGAAAAACAGGAACATTCCTAAAACACACACACACAGACACACACACACACACACACACACACACACACACACACACACACACACACACACACACACAAGGCTTTTTCTTGAAATGTTTGGTTGGATGTTTGTCTAACATAAAAAATAAAAGAACAAAAAGAACCAAAAAAAAAACGTTATGACTCGCTTTCGAACGTTCAGAGAACATTCAAAAGTAACAATTTCATCATGTTTGAAGAATGATAAAATGGAATGTTCCTCAACGATCAAATAACCAATAAAGACGCAACAAAATGTAACATTTTGAAAGTTCTGAGAATTTAAAGAATGATTCTTGTGGAAACAGTTGCATGACGTTTCTCTGTATTCCCAAGAAGAAAAACAAGAATTCCTGGTTTAGAACGAGTAAATGACAACATAATGATTTTTTAGGAGAACTATTCTTAAGGTGATGATGACTAATTGAGGTAGTTATCTGTAGGCTGTCTATGTGTTTCGCACGAATCATAAATTCCAAAAATTCATCGTCAGTATATCTGTAAATATTGATAGTGTTTTATTCAGTCTTTAAATGAACTCATTCAGTGAGTCACAAGTTCACTGGAATCTGCATATAAGCATATTTCTGCATTAATATACATACAGCCATGAATTTTCGCAAGTGATTTATAAGTGGAGGACACGCATTTGGCTCCGGTCCTGAAAGAGGCTCACATCAACACAGAGTGATTTACATCGGGGAACAGATGGCTCAGAAACTGTGTTTGGAGAAGATGTGCAGTTTATTCACAGTGACACTGTGGGCGATGCGTGCAAGAGTTCAGATCTGCATGCAAATGAGGCGAGAACATCATGAGAAGCGTTTGCATAATTCTGCACGAGAATCCAGTGTGAACGGCTTCTGACAGAAGACATCAGGAGAAACTCAAGAGATTAAAGTATTAATCCATCCTCAATCTCCTCACTATCAGATGCTTCTCTGAGGGCAAAGGATGACAAAAAGATTTGGGAATCGCATGCATTGCTATATGGTTGCCATAGCTGCTTATATCAGTACTATCTTAAATAATAAACAGAACTAATAAATAACTGAAAACTTGTGTGTAATTCCAGTTTCAAAGCTGCAGTAGGGAGTTTTGAGAAAATGTTGACTTAGCCTGAAAATTTGAACAAGCACAACTTACAGGTCCAACCCCCTTGCTCTCTGCTGCGCTACAGCCCTCCCTCCACAGCTCCTCCCTCCACAGCTCCTCCCCCACAGCTCCTCCCTTCACAGCTCCTCCCCCACAGCTCCTCCCTCCACAGCTCCTCCCTCCACAGCTCCTCCCCCACAGCTCCTCCCTCCAAAGCTCCTCCCCCACAGCCCTCCCTCCACAGCTCCTCCCTCGAGAGCTCCTCCCCCACAGCTCCTCCCCCACAGCCCTCCCTCCACAGCTCCTCCCTCCACAGCTCCTCCCCCACAGCTCCTCCCCCACAGCCCTCCCTCCACAGCTCCTCCCTCCACAGCTCCTCCCCCACAGCTCCTCCCTCCACAGCTCCTCCCCCACAGCTCCTCCCTCCACAGCTCCTCCCCCACAGCCCTCCCTCCACAGCTCCTCCCTCCACAGCTCCTCCCCCACAGCTCCTCCCCCACAGCCCTCCCTCCACTGCTCCTCCCTGCACAGCTCCTCCCCCACAGCTCCTCCCTCCACAGCTCCTCCCCCACAGCTCCTCCCTCCACAGCTCCTCCCTCCACAGCTCCTACCTCCACAGCTCCTCCCCCACAGCCCTCCCTCCACAGCTCCTCCTCCACAGCTCCTCCCCCACAGCTCCTCCCCCACAGCCCTCCCTCCACAGCTCCTCCCCCACAGCTCCTCCCTCCACAGCTCCTCCCTCCACAGCTCCTCCCTCCACAGCTCCCCCCTCCACAGCTCCTCCCCCACAGCCCTCCCTCCACAGCTCCTCCCCCACAGCCCTCCCTCCACAGCTCCTCCCCCACAGCTCCTCCCCCACAGCTCCTCCCCCATAGCTCCTCCCTCCACAGCTCCTCCCTCCACAGCTCCTCCCCCACAGCTCCTCCCTCCCCAGCTCCTCCCTCCACAGCTCCTCCCTCCACAGCTCTTCCCCCACAGCTCTTCCCCCACAGCCCTCCCTCCACAGCTCCTCCCTCCACAGCTCTTCCCCCACAGCTCCTCAACTCAAGAGATTAAAGTATTAATCCATCCTCAATCTCCTCACTATCAGATGCTTCTCTGAGGGCAAAGGCTGCGCTACAGCCCTCCCTCTACAGCTCCTCCCCCACAGCTCCTCCCTCCACAGCTCCTCCCTCTTCAGCTCCGCCCCCACAGCTCCTCCCTCCACAGCACCTCCCTCCACAGCTCCTCCCTCCACAGCTCCTCCCTCCACCGCTCCTCCCTCCACAGCTCCTCCCTCCACAGCTCCTCCTTCCACAGCCCTCCCCCACAGCACTCCCTCCACAGCCCTCACCCACAGCCCTCCCCACAGCCCTCCCTCCACAGCCCTCCCCCACAGCTCCTCCCTCCACAGCTCCTCCCTCCACAGCCCTCCCTCCACAGCTCCTCCCTCCACAGCTCCTCCCCCATAGCTCCTCCCCCACAGCTCCTCCCTCCCCAGCTCCTCCCTCCACAGCTCCTCCCTCCACAGCTCTTCCCCCACAGCTCTTCCCCCACAGCCCTCCCTCCACAGCTCCTCCCTCCACAGCTCTTCCCCCACAGCTCCTCAACTCAAGAGATTAAAGTATTAATCCATCCTCAATCTCCTCACTATCAGATGCTTCTCTGAGGGCAAAGGCTGCGCTACAGCCCTCCCTCTACAGCTCCTCCCCCACAGCTCCTCCCTCCACAGCTCCTCCCCCACAGCTCCTCCCCCACAGCTCCTCCCCCACAGCCCTCCCTCCACAGCTCCTCCCCCACAGCTCCTCCCTCCACAGCTCCTCCCCCACAGCCCTCCCTCCACAGCTCCTCCCCCACAGCCCTCCCTCCACAGCTCCTCCCTCCACAGCTCCTCCCCCACAGCTCCTCCCCCATAGCTCCTCCCTCCACAGCTCCTCCCTCCACATCTCCTCCCTCCACAGCTCCTCCCCCACAGCTCCTCCCTCCCCAGCTCCTCCCTCCACAGCTCCTCCCTCCACAGCCCTCCCTCCACAGCTCCTCCCTCCACAGCTCCTCCCTCCACAGCCCTCCCTCCACAGCTCCTCCCTCCACAGCTCCTCCCTCCAAAGTTCCTCCCCCATAGCTCTCTCCCCTCTCTCGATCTGTCACTCCTCATGCTTCCGTCTCCGTTGCAACGACGTTGATGATCGAGATAGGAACAGGCCTGGTTTTACGTTGTGTTTTGTTTTTTTTATTTGTATTTTATTTTAGCCAGCAGTCGTCCGCGAGGGGCTGCTGGCAGTTATGTTTATTTTCGCTAGCCAGCAGTCATCCGCGAAGGGCTGTTGGCGGTATTTTGGTTTGTTTGTTTTATTTTAAATAAAGGTTCTTTGATTGTTCGCCGGTTCCTGCCTCCTTCTTCCCTGAACATTGCTACAGTATATATATATATATATATATATATATATATATATATATATATATATGTAAACTATTTTGTGTTCAATCTCTACACACATTATTCACATTTATTTGTATAACACTTTTCACAAAACATATCGTTTCAAAGCAACAAAGGACCTCGCATTATGTGTGCAGTGTTTGTATATAGTTGTATATAGTGTTTGTATATAGTTGAACTGTGGGTTAGGCAAATAGTGTTAGGATTTTTGGCAAATATAAAGTCTCCTTTACACCAAAAATGAAATGAATAAGCCTCAGACTCAAGGAAATGCAATAAAAAATTAAACAAATGTGATGTTTATCTTAAGTCATTTCCCCTTATTATTAAGGTTGAAGTGGATCATCGAAGGTCAGCAGCAAAGACATTGCTTAATAAAGTGTGATTAAACACATAAAGTATATTTGTGTAATTTCATATATTTAAATTTGCATTCTTATTTAATTTAATTTGAGTAATACTGAATCTGTTTTGTTTTTTGCAAGTGAGAGGAGTAAGTGCCTGCTCACATTTCTTCTAAAACTAATGTGTTACTTTACTAGCTACTTGAAAAAAGTAATCTGATTATGTATTGCGTTGTAATGCCCAACACTGTGGTGCAATGTTGTGAAACATACACTTATTTAAAACTTGTCTCATACAATGTATGCAAGCAGCAAGTTAATCCAGAATTACAGACATAAATAAATAAAGAGCTCACGAGGCTGATGGTGACACATCATTACTGTACTTTAGTAACAAACTGAAATCCACTGCAAATAAATATGCTCATAGCAACATATTTCTGTGCACACATCAGCAGATTGTTTTCATGTAAATTCAATGCATACCTCACAACCAACAAGCTTCAGCATAAAACAGCTGCAGAAAGAGTTTAAAGGCTGTTATTTAATAACATTACACATTGTTTACCATACACAGACCTTCATTATTACAGTAGTTCAGTGCATCTGATCAGTGAAATAGTCCAATAACAGCAACTCAACGGCTGATGGTGAACACAGGATCATCCGCAGAGTCTGTGTTTTTCGAGCAGCACGACGGGACTTTGTGAAGCTTCTCGCGCGACAGATACAGAACCGGCTGGATGCTGCTGCTCACGTCCACGAAGCAAAAGGCGATGTAATGGATGTAACAGTGGAAGACCTCCGAGGAGAAATACTCTTGAAAGGGAAAGAGAGCCACCGGCGGGAGGTAGTTAAACACAATGATGGCCAAGATGATGATGACCATTTTAAAGGCCTTTTTCTTGACGGGATGCGTCTCGTCTCGGCCTGGAGAAGATTGTGTCAGGGCCCAGAGAATCGAGATGTTACAGAACAGCATGAACGCAAACGCCGCCACAATCATGACGGTGAAGGCTTTCTCAAAGTTAGGGATGTGTCCTGCACACTTTGCTGCGGCGTAGAGTAAAGTGACAAGCCACACGGCGCCGGCGCACACAGAGCGATGTCGCTTGTTTTTGAGTTTGGTGAAAGTGAGGGGATGGCAGACGGCCATGTATCGGTCCAGACAGATGCAGGACAAGAAGAGCGGCGACGAGTCTTTGACACCGTAGAAGAAGCGCAGGACGTACCAGATGCTGCCGCTGTTCAGATACACAATGTTGGCTAGTTCTAGCGGAGGAGTGAGGCAGAAGAAAGTGTCCAGCATGGCCAGATGGACGATGAAGATGTCTGAGGTGGACGAGTCTCCCTTATTCTTACGGATGAGCCACAGAACAATGATGTTGGCCGGGATGCCCAGGAACATGTTGATGAACTGCAGCACCAGGTAGATGATGATGACGGCGGGCATGTGTGCACATCCAGCGTAGACGGTCTGCTCGACCGGAGAGGCGTTCAGTGGCCGGTGACTGATGAGCAGAGAGGAGTTGATGTATCTGAACAACTCTGTGATTGCCATCGTTCTCTCTGTGTGCTCGGACCAACCCCTGAAACACACAAACAGTGATCAAATGTACAATCAAACTCTTGTTTTGTGCTTTTCTGCTCCTCATTCAAACGGCACTGAAACAGCTTTGACTTTCCCAGACAGCAACATAGTGCCTGCCACATCTGGGCCGTGTGGAATCCATGTGTATCAGATGTGGGCCAGATCTGGGCCGACACTACACCATATTGCCAAAAGTTTTGGGACGCCTGCCATTACATGCACATGAACTTTTATGACATCCCATTCTTAATCAGCAGGGTTTAATATGGAGTTGGCCAACCCTTTACAGCTATAACAGTTTCAACTCTTCTGGGAAGGCTTTCCACATGGTTTAGGAGTTTGTTTATGGGAATTTTTGCAGCCAGTCCAGTTCCTGCACACTAAACTCGCTCATCCATGTCTTTATGAACCTGCTTTGTGCACTGGTGCACAGTCATGTTGGAACAGGAACAACCCCAAACTGTTTCCACAAAGTTGGGAGCATGAAATTGTCCAAAATGTCTTGGTATACTAAAGCATTCAGAGTTCCTTTCACTGGAACTAAGGGGCCAAGCCCTGAAAAACAACCCCAGACCATAATCCCCCCTCCACCAAACTTTACACTTGGCACAATGCAGTCAGGCAAGTCCCGTTCTCCTGGCAACCGCCAAACCCAGACTCGTCCATCAGACTGCCAGACAGAGAAGCGTGATTTGTCACTCCAGAGAACACGTCTCCACTACTCTAGAGTCCAGTGGTGCCATGCTTTACACCACTGCATCCCACGCTTTACACCACTGCATCTCATGCTTTACACCACTGCATCCCACGCTTTACACCACTGCATCCCAAGCTTTACACCACTGCATCCCATGCTTTACACCACTGCATCCCACGCTTTACACCACTGCATCCCATGCTTTACACCACTGCATCCCACGCTTTACACCACTGCATCTCATGCTTTACACCACTGCATCCCACGCTTTACACCACTGCATCCCACGCTTTACACCACTGCATCCCATGCTTTACACCACTGCATCCCACGCTTTACACCACTGCATCCCATGCTTTACACCACTGCATCCCACGCTTTACACCACTGCATCCCATGCTTTACACCACTGCATCCAATGCTTTACACCACTGCATCCCATGCTTTACACCACTGCATCCCATGCTTTACACCACTGCATCCAATGCTTTACACCACTGCATTCCAATGCTTTACACCACTGCATTCCAATGCTTTACACAACTCCATCCCATGCTTTGCACCACTGCATCCCATGCTTTACACCACTGCATCCCACGCTTTACACCACTGCATCCCGTGCTTTACACCACTGCATCCCATGCTTTACACCACTGCACCCCACGCTTTACACCACTGCATCCCACTCTTTACACCACTGCTTTCCACGCTTTACACCACTGCACCCCATACTTTACACCACTGCATCCCATGCTTTACACCACTGCATCCCATGCTTACACCACTGCATCCCATGCTTTACACCACTGCATCCCATGCTTACACCACTGCATCCCATGCTTTACACGAATGCATCCCTTGCTTTACACCACTGCATCCCACGCTTTACACCACTGCATCCCACGCTTTACACCACTGAATCCCATGCTTTATACCACTGCATCCCATGCTTTACACCACTGCATCCCACGCTTTACACCACTGCATCAAACGCTTTACACCACTCCATCCTACTCTTTACACCACTGCATCCCACTCTTTACACCACTGCATCAGACACTTTACACCACTGCATCCCACTCTTTACACCACTGCATCCCACTCTTTACACCACTGCATCCCACTCTTTACACCACTGCATCCCACGCTTTTTGCTGTTGCATTTAATCGAATTTGAGAAAAATACATTTGTTTGAAATATGAACAAATTTTAAGTACAAAAATCTTCTATGCAATGACGTTTTAGCAATATTTGAACAGTACAATAATTATGATGCTCAAAATATAACCACACAACAAGATAAACAAATAGCCTTATGGCAACTATGTGACATGCAGCCAGGAGCTATATAGGTACATAGATTGTGATAGTTTTGAGATTCGCCAAGATTCAAACAAGTCATGTTCATAGCACTTTATACAAAACAGCTTCACAGAGAAAAGCAGTGACAGTGTCAAAAGCTTCTTCAGTTTCAGAAATCTGTAATTTCAAATATCATTATGATTTCAGTTTCAACCATAAAGCAGCTCTACAGAAGAATTATTCAGTGACCTCAGTTGGTATTTTCAATACAGCTTAACCAATAAGTCTCACTGAATATGAATTGTCTTAAACCAGCGGTTACATTTAGGAAGTTCCCGTCAGTAGAGAAACCTTCCAGCAGTGTCATTATTATCATCATCTCTTACCTGTCTGAAGTTCCTCCGATCTTCAGCCGCAGTGTGAAGTTCATAGAAGGACTGACAGCTCATTTTAAGCTGAAGACACTGACGAAGTGAAACGTTCCAGAGATTAAACCAATATGGAAATGTGTCCTCTGAACAGTTCTCTTACAGAAGAACTATTTACATATTGTTGAGTTTATGGACCAGATAACATGCTAACATATTACAGTTTTTTTTCAATCGCTAACAAGCGCTTACCCATACTTCAGATACTTTTTCTAAACTCTTAACACACACTCACACCTACAAAACACAACTGGACAAATGGATATTTTCTCAAAAACACATTTTGTTAAATATATACTAACTCTTCATTTCAAAATAGAACACATCTTTCTTTGCACACACTAACTTTACCAAAACACTGGAAATCTGACTCAAAATTAAATTATTCTGTCAAAGAATAACACTTGTTTTCACTTCACAAGGTACATGCAGTCAATCAAAGTACACCAGGTTTCAAAATACTGGCTATTGTTGACATTACAAAAACTGCATAGACTTTTATGTTTCAGTTTTACAGGTATTTGTATGCAAAACATGCAATCCACCGTTTTTACACTAAATTTCTTGGTTGGGAACTGTATGTCCACATGCACAGTAAAGTTCACATTCAAAAGCATTCCAGTAAAAAGCAAATATTTTTTTGCCTTTACTGTTTACTACAGGAGGTTCAGTAGAAACACGGTATGATAGAACAGAAAAAGTTTTACAGTATTGCTTACAGTGAACAAAATATATCCATGAAACACACAAGAGCATTCTGAACAAAAAAACAACAGCAAATGAGCCCAGATAAAAAGGGGGGAACTAAAAAAAGCACAAAATTACTGTATCTAAACTCTGCAATCTTCAGGGTTAGGCCACATGTTTTCATCAACATCACATCTGATATTATCCAAGGCGATGCCGCTGGGATAAAACCGCTTGGTATGTCGGATCCACCCTTGGCAATCATGAACAGTGATGTCCCTGCAGCCAGCATCCATGGTTTCAAGGAGGGACATCTGGTCATGTTGGCTATGGTCATAAACCTTCCACCTCCATGCAGAAAAGAACTCCTCCTCTATGAGGAAAGGTGAATAGGGTGG
This sequence comes from Siphateles boraxobius, assembly GCF_051911475.1. Taxonomy (NCBI): domain Eukaryota; kingdom Metazoa; phylum Chordata; class Actinopteri; order Cypriniformes; family Leuciscidae; genus Siphateles; species Siphateles boraxobius. Next base: position 461,340 of record NW_027509194.1, read on the forward strand.
AAGGAAGAGACTTACCTGTCTTGGGTGGACTTCAAACCATGTTGTTATTGCTTGCGAATGATGGAACGCCACATTGGCCCAGATAATTACAAAGGTCCTCATGTTTTCACTCTCTTGATCCTGCTCTGGAACCAGGCGCTGGTGGAGATCATTGAGAAAGGCAAGGATGTGCTCGGTATTACAGGGTCCACCCTGTCATCTGTGAAGGCGTAATCCTGCATTTGCAATTGCTGCACACTTGGTAATGTTTGCACCTCTATGTCCTAGCACATCAACTGTGGCCCTTTTTCCAATTACATTTTGTCTACGTCGACGCCTTTTGGCCAGATTAAATCCTACCTCATCTATGTATATGAATTCATGAGGGGCCTGGTTGGCCTCCAATTCCATAACTCTCTGAAACAAAGTTTATGTAAATCATGTCATTACTGTATACCATACTGTACTGTAACCTATTACTGTGTAGGTAACCTACTTGCAAAGTGCAAAGCTTATAGAACTGGACATTGAATTGAATATACACTATACCTGGACATATTGTCGTCATAGCTCCTTGACTCTCTCACTGTTCCTCTCAAAGGGAACAGTGTAGAGCTGCTTCATCCGCACTCTGTGTTGGACTATGTCTGCGTAATGGTTGTGAGGCTGATGCTATCGATATTTTCTAATATCTCATGGTCCTCCACAATTCTAGTTTGAATTTCATGCAGTTTTATCACATTATGCAACAACCATTTCTACAATGGCAAGCTCTTGATCAATATTGAGGAGCTTTCCTCTTCCCCCAGAGGGTGGAATACGTTCAACATATGCATTACTGTATGACCTTATTGACATGTCAAGTGAGAATAGAAACAATCCATGTAAAATGCAACTTACCTATTGGTTTGTTGAAAGATGCGTATAATGGAGGCCACCGTTGACCACCTCAAATTGGGCTGCACTCTTTCACCAGCCTCTCTTAGTGAAAGACCGTGGTTGATTACATGGTCAATGATAGTGGCACAAATTTCATCACTGACTACTGTTCTTGCAGCCCTTTTGAATGCCACCACCATGCATTCTTACACCTCTACCTTGCCCCTTCCTTGGGCCTGCTCTTCTCCCTGGCCTTGCTCCTCTCACTGCATCTCTCACTGCACCTGCACCTCTCTCTGCTCCTGCACCTCTCACTGCTCCTGCACCTCTCACTGCAACTGCACCTCTCATTGCTCCTGCACCTATCACTGCATCTCTCACTGCTCCTGCACCTCCCACTGCACCTCTCACTGCTCCTGCACCTCTCACTGCATCTCTCACTGCATCTCTTACTACTCCTGCGCCTCTCACTGCATCTCTCACTGCTCCTGCACCTCTCACTGCACCTCTCATTGCTCCTGCACCTCTCACTGCATCTCCCACTGCACCTCTCACTGCTCCTGCACCTCTCACTGCATCTCTCACTGCATCTCTCACTGCTCCTGCAACTCTCACTGCATCTCTTACTGCTCCTGCACCTCTCACTGCACCTCTCATTGCTCCTGCATCTCTCACTGCATCTCTCACTGCTCCTGCACCTCTCACTGCACCTCTCACTGCTCCCGCACCTCTCACCGCATCTCTCATTGCATCTCTCACTTCTCCTGCACCTCTCACTGCACCTCTCACTGCTCCTGCACCTCTCACTGCATCTCTCACTGCTCCTGCACCTCTCACTGCATCTCTCACTGCATCTCTCACTGCTCCTCTCACTGCATCTCTCACTGCTCCTGCACCTCTCACTGCACCTCTCACTGCACCTCTCACTGTTCCTCTTACTGCTCCTGCACCTCTCACTGCACCTCTCACTGCACCTCTCACTGCACCTGCACCTCTCACTGCACCTCTCACCGCACCTCTCACTGCACCTCCACCTCTCACTGCACCTGCACCTCTCACTGCACATTCACCTCTCACTGCTCCTGCACCTCTGACTGCACCTGCACCTCTCACTGCACCTGCACCTCTCACTGCACCTCTCACTCCTCCTGCACCTCTAACTGCATCTCTCACTTCTCCTCTCACTGCATCTCTCACTGCTCCTGCACCTCTCACTGCATCTCTCAGTACTCCTGCACCTTTCACTGCACCTCTCACTGCTCCTAAACCTCTCACTGCATGTCTCACTGCATGTCTCACTGCATCTCTCACTGCACCTCTCACTGCATCTCTCACTGCATATCTCACTGCTCCTGCACCTCTCACTGCATCTCTCACTGTTCCTGCATCTCTCACTGCTCCTGGACCTCTCACTGCATCTCTCACTGGGCCTGCTCTTCTCTCTGGGCCCCTTGCTCTTACTCTTCCTCGTCCAGACATTACAGTGTTTGTCTTTTTCTGTTTCTTCCTTTTACTGTATAAGTGTCAATGTAATAGAAAAAAATAACCCCTGCCACTGAGTGTAAGCCAGACTGGAATCAGCTGTGGTGGGCCCAATTTACCCAACATAAATCAGCTGTGTGTCAATTATTCAATTGTTTGTTTATTATCAGCTGAGATATATTGTTTTTGAACTAATATCATTGCAGAAGCAGAAGTTTTTATACTGTATCTAAGATTTGGAATATTGTTTTTGCTATTGTGGGATGATGTGTGTTAACATTTGTAAATAGTACAAAAACAATCCATAATTTTGTTGGGAGGTATAGCTTGTCTGTTAAGAAAATGTAAGCTTTGTAGAAATGTGTTCACTGACTGCATATTGTGTGAAAACAACATGAAATGTGTGAATGGTATGGCCACAAAAGACTGATGCTGTGCTAATTGTGTTTAGAGTTTTGAAAATGTGACAACTGGTTGGACAAATGCTTGTTAGCGACTAAAAAACACTGTAACAGGCTTTGTGAAGAACACGTTTATGGATAGTGGGATTGGTTCAGAAGACGTGTAGAAGCAAGTCCACATCATTAACACTGATTGGCAATGATTCAACTTGCCATTGGCTCCTGACGGAAATTTGGTGGTAAACAACTGATGCAACCGTACATTAGTATACTTTGAAGTTCACTTTAACAAAGTGTAATTTGTTACATGAAGATGACATGGAGGTTCATCTGGATGGAAAAATAAGACAAAGAGGCGGCTGTGTGATTGTCAAATGGCAATTTCCATATTTCTGTTTCCATTTCCATATGTGGCTTTTTCCAAATAGAGGACACATCTCAGGAACCGCACTCCAATGGTTCAAGTCTTCCCTCTCAGTAGGTCCTTCAGGATGTCGTGGAGGGGTGAGGTGTCTAAGACCCAATATCTAGATACTGGAGTGCCTCAGGGCTCAGTGCTGGGACTGCTTCTCTTCTCCATCCACATGTCTTCACTAGGATCTGTCATTCAGAAACATGGTTTATCCCATCACTGCTAACATCTAGCTACTGGAGTGCCTCAGGGCTCAGTGCTGGGACTGCTTCTCTTCTCCATCTACATGTCTTCACTAGGATCTGTCATTCAGAAACATGTTTTATCCCATCACTGCTAACATCTAGCTACTGGAGTGCCTCAGGGCTCAGTGCTGGGACCGCTTCTCTTCTCCATCTACATGTCTTCACTAGGATCTGTCATTCAGAAACATGTTTTTTCCTATTACCTGTACGCATCTCAGCCTATCTGACAGACATTTCTTGCTGGATGAAAGACCATAACCTTAAACAACAATCTGCCAAGAGTTGTCTTCGAAAAGAGAAAGTGAACAAATTGATTATAAATACAGCGTTAATATAATTTAGTACCATAAAATCCCCTAAAAATACAAAATATTACATAAAAAACATTATCAAACCAAAATATAGTACATTAATTATAGTACATTAATTTCATAGGGAAAAAAAATCTGTCTTTTTTGACCCTCACGCGAAGAGCACTAGAAGGTTAAATCGTTTAAGAATCATATTTACAAAGCAACTTCAAGTCACTTAACTGCAGTGAGCGAGAGAGGGGAAAAGTAGACCTTTCCTTTCCACGCTTGCACGCACACCCTCATACATGCATGCAAACACTCACTCAATTCTAAATCAGAGGTCAGTGCTAATGAGGAGCATGTTAAAGTCCAGCTGTGTTAGACCCCTGTGTCACAGGTACAGCTCTATCCACCATTAGCCTTATTGGCCGCAGAGGTCAACAAGGGTCAAGTGCTGTGTCGATTGGTTGACCCAACCTATCGGCTGCTCCCGCGACTACTTCAGCTGAGTTATGATCATGCCAGAAAAGCATTTCACTTGTGGTGATTTACAGACATTGAGCCACTGGAAACATTTGAAATGCATGCAGATTTATGTGGGTATTAATTCACAGTATTCAGATATAGCGAATATCGATACCTTTATCGGAACAATGAATATATTCATCACCTATTTACCCCCTTTCTGAAAGCTGCAGTCATCATTCACATGGCACTTCAGGCGAGTTACATTCAGAGTAACACATTTTGCATGCACAAATATTGCAAATGCATTAAATAATAATTGCATTTAGTGCAAAACGAAGCTGTCTTGGAAGTATCGCATGCACAGCACAGCAGTGTGCTCATAGAAAGTGCTGTGGTCATTCATTAATGTTAATGTCCAGAACCTAAATGTGTGGTGAACCACAGCTTGGCCTAAATAAAGTAAGATAAAAGCATCAGTTTCCACACTGGTGCTCAGTGACTCGATCCATCACAGAGGCATGGGATCCATCTTTATCAGGGCCCATTAAAGTTACAGCGGGTACAAACGGATCCCAGCTTGCTTACCACTCTTCCTTTAACCTGTCCAAAACACATCTCCGATATCCCGTGAAAGAAATACCATGAGCTCAGAGGTCAGGGGTTAAGGAGTGCGAGGCGGTGACCTACCCCATTACATCAAGCTCTCGCCAGCCATTGGTTCAGGTCTTCGGTTACGATACTGCGACCGATCTGACAAAATCTCCAAACACAGCTTGGCCATGAACCAAAAGACATGCATGCAAATAAATGTGCAAACACAGGGTGCAAATTGTGTCCCGTTATAATTTTTATTCCATGCATTCAGCTGTGGCTTTTATTCAAAGCCATTCACGGTGCACCAATCAGAGAGTGTGTTAATTCTCACTGAGAACAAGCATTTATGGCATCTAACAGATCTCATAGTTTATCTGGTAACACTTTACAATGAGATCCATTAATCCATGTCATTGTTACAGATGTTACATGTAGTTACTATAATAACTATAATAATATAACTATATAATATAACTATAATAATCCTAACCCTATAGTAAGTACACGTTGTTACTTAATACTCTGTACTTAAATGTATAATTATAGTGTAACAAAGACACCTTAAAATAAAGTGTAACCCAATGAGCAATGCAGTTGTTACAGTGTTTATTAATATTTGGTAATATTAGTTCATAAAAATACAGCTGTTCATTGTTGGTTCATATTCACTCAGATCCATTATATAATATTAACAACTTTTGATTTTATTTGAAGATGATGAATAAAATCTCAGTTAACATTAAAGTTTTATAAAAGTAATATCAAAATACTCAGAAACTGTGAAACAAAACACAAGGAGTCAGACATGAGATCACCAACATACAGCGACAGAAGAACCACGAACACTGGAAACACTGGGGTATAAATACACAGGACAACAAGGAACAGGTAAGAGTAATCAATCACTATGGAAACAACCAGGAACTAAACACAGGAAGTGAACAGAAAAACTACAAACTGACTACAAAATGGTGCTTGAAACAGGAAACAGGAAAAGAACCGGGCAGAATACAACCTAAAAGTCCCAATAAAAAAAAAACACAAGTTAGACGATGCCTTTGCACCAGGGCCCTGATCAGGTTTATTCAGTGATAATGACCAGCTGAATGCACTTTTATGGGAATTATAGTTTCTTCAATAGCTGCAAACCAACATTCAGCCGGTACTGAGAGAAAGATTTATTTAGGCTACAGCTGCAGTCGTTTCTCAGTGTGGCATATTCATGTCTTCTACTTTTTTATCGTTCTTTGCTAGAAAATAACAAACAGTGAGAGTTTTAAAATGCATTCAGACCAGGTTTATAATCGTTAAATGACATCATTTTTATCTTTCTATTTTCTTGAACATTACGAGTCGGTGTCATCATGCAGCTCTCTCTCTCTCTCTCTCTCTCTCTCTCTCTCTCTCTCGACTGTAACCGCTTCTGATTAATCACCTTCCACTGAAATATTTCACCCTTCCCTGGCAGGAGATTACAGACGGCAATTTGTGTTTATGGGATTCCCGAAATTCACTTAACAACTGCCCCACTATTAAAAGGTCAAGCAGGGAGGAGGTATAACATCCTAACGTCATTCCTCATCTCCGTTCCTGATCAGAAAACAACAAACACATGAAATCCATGATTGTAAAACTTTATTACTGTGATCAAACCTCTAGAAATAAATATTAAAGTCACCATGAAATCAAAATCGGTACTTCTTGTTTTTTTCTAATGCAATATTGCAGCATTTATTCTAAAGGATTTATCGGTGCACATAATTATTGTTTTAATAATCTTCTTCAATCAGAATAACTTCCTCTTGCAGCATCTCTTCTCTGATGATGTGGGCGGGGCAACCTGTCAATCACATGAGATCAGCCAATAGCAAACCACAACCATCCAATCATTTCCTCACAGACACAATCAAGCCCCGCCCACATTTTTTCTTGTTCCGGAAGCGCTTCACTCGGACATACGACACAATAGAGAAGAAAAGACTTCTGTTTTATGACGACTTTAAAGTGTTTTTATCTGCTAGACCATAAAATAGATGATAAAATCCCATCAAATCTTTTCATCAAATATAAAAATCTAGTCTGCATTCTCACAGACACAGTAAATCCATCAAAACTGTGAATAGGTTAATAAACCTGATCATGTTTATATAAAACAGTTGGCTGTCACGACTACTTGATATTTGTACTACATCTCTTTTTAGACGTTTCCTCTCCGGTTTCAGCTTGAGTGTCTCTGGGTTTTGGTGGTTTGAGGTTTCATTCATTCGTACATTATTAACAGCGTCGCACCATTATCTCCCCGCGAGCTCCTCTTACATCAAACACATCGCGTGGAAAAGCCCAAGCGTTTGTGTGAGAGCCTGGGAAGACGGACAGGTGTGGGATCAAATATTTATCGTTGCATATCAGTAGGCTGTAAGGTGTAAAAGAGCAACACACAAACATGCAAAAAACGAGAGAAATCATCATCCGACGGAAGCAACACAAATGCTATTAAATATTGATTTACGTCAAATAGCTGTCGTCTTGTGCACACAAAAATACAAAAAAATTGATGTGCATTTATATTAAGATTGTTTTTTATTTAAAACGTCTGGGTTATATTCGCACCGCTCTGTTATCTTAGTGGTGGTTTACTAGCAGAGTTTTGTCCGAGTCAGGTAGTGACAAAGCGTGTTTTGCTGCTCTTGAATTATCCAGGCCAGGGGCAGATGGGACTCCGCTGAAACGTGAGAGTGACACCTGACCCTGCGACGACCTGCGGATCACCTGCCCAGGTGTGGCCGTGGAGATTCTCAGCTGACCTTTGACCCCAGCGTCTCCACCCGCGAGGTTAAACGCGCTCTTCAGTCCTGCTCAAACTCGACCCACAGTCGATTACAAGTGCGATATCACTGCTAGAAAAATGAATGAGTAATAGGAACAGAATGGTTTTGGGGATGCAATGACGCGCTCCGGTCTAATAGTGTGTAATGTTACAGGTGTGCTGTGTGCGGTTACTCTTTGGAAATATCGTAAAAAAATAGGTCTGAGGCAATGGGTAAACATGGACAAATACACACAGATGAAAGGCATTTGAAAATGAAAGCATGACGGGGAAAGATTGTCAAGCTGTTGGTCTAGGTATTTCTCTCATTTTCAGATTTTAAAATATCAAAAGTAGTTTGCAAAAATCTCAGAAACACACCTACTACAAACTTTTATTCCTCTTCACATGCAGATAATAATAACAGGGGCAGATTATTATGATATACTGATCTTATTATGGTTAACAGATCAGTTTATGTACTATATACAGTGAATAACTGAGATAGATCTAACCGTACATTTAATGTAAGTTTACAGTGAAAAAACGTAAATTGACATTCCCACAATTCCCTGCGTGACACTTCACATTTCATGTATTTTTTAAATGTATGTTTCTTTATAGTTTTTCTTAGTTTATTCTAATCTATTATTTACATTAGGGTTTTATGTCACATTTAATGTAAACATTCTCAATTTGTGGAAAAGCTGCTTGTGATGAGTTTTGACTCATCATGTGACTCTCATCATCATTGTGATTGTTAGTGTACTACAATGGTACAAAACAAATATAAGTACCTCAATATATCTGAAAATTAACATTATATCAGATAACGAAATATGTTTTTTACTGTAAATTTAAGTTAAGCCTGTAAAACGTAAAATGTTGCTACTGTATTTTTTACGGTAAATTCCTGGCAACCAGAGCTGCCGTTTTTACTGCAAATTTAACATTTTTTTTACAGTGTACTATATTAACATTCATTCTTTTTCACGCAGATTATGATTACAGCACAGATTATTATGATCTACTGATCTTTTATTCAAGATTCTTCTTCTTCTTCTAAGACTACATTTAAACAGTCTCTCCAGCTTTAGACTGTTGCTAGACTTACAGAATTCCCGTATGAGACTTCTGATCATTCCCAAATGCATTGAGGGGTTAGGGTAGAAGTGGTTGTTTTTACAGAAAATAGTTACATTTTTAAATACACTTAAATACAGAAAAGGCTCACAGAAGTGACTGCACTGTAAAAATGCTTTTCTTACTTAGTATTTTTTTTCTTGTTTCCAGCCCAAATATCAAAAAATTCTTAAATCAAGAGGCATTTATGTCTTAAGGCATTTATTAATAAGATATTATGTCTTGTTTTCTAGGGAAATAAATAAAATTAAGTGATTTGTTGCTTTAAAAAAAGCTAAATTATCTGCCAGTGGAATAAGAAAAATATTCTTAATTCAAACAGAAACAAGGTTATTTTTCGTATCCCACTTGCAGATAATTTAGCTTGTTTTAATCAAAAACACATTTAATTTTTATTTATTTTCCCAGAAAAAAAGACATAATATCGAATGGCATTTTTCTACTTTAGTAAAAGCATATTGATTTAAGAATGTTTTGATATTTGGACTGGAAACAAGACAAAAATACTAAGTAAGAAAAGCATTTTTTTGCAGTATGAATTTATTTTTATTTAATTTATAAGAATTCAATTATTTATTTCATTTATTTAATTATTCAATCCGACAGTTTACTGTTCCAAATATTTAATATGTTGCTTAAAAATAAAATATACTGTGTTCAGTGGAAAAAAAACTATTTGTTTTTTACCCAGACATTTAATAATAACATTTAATAATAAGCTGCAATCGCGAGGCCGTGAAACTGTTATACTTTTGCTTAAGGTTCTTATACCATCAAAATCTCAGCGAATATCAAAAGAAACAGTGCATTATAGCCTACTGCGTCTGCTAACCCTGAGCATTAGCATCACCTTACAGTTTGATCCATTCCTGAAGACGAGAAGCCCTGAAACGTATGCACTGTCAGGAAAAGTGTGTGTTCCTGCCGGTAAGCATTCACTCAGAGTCCTGTCAAGTGCCTGCCAATCTGAGCGTATGTTAAGATCCTGTATATCTTCCTTCTGTTCTGACGTGTGCGTTTACAAAAATAAGAAAAAAATAGTCTACAATCACCAGAGTTCTTCTAATATGTTTTGTGTCCAGATTCAAACACACTGCTAAATACTGACATATGACTGATAGGCCTGTAGTTAAAGTCCCACTGAAGTGCTTTGAAACATGCAGCATTATTGACGTAATTTCCACTGAAACAGGAAAACAGGGCGGGGCATACCGAACAACTCCTCCCCTTTTTAAAAATAGGCAATAGTGTTTGGTTTATATCTCAGAGCCGTTGAGCTCGGTAAAGCAGTTTCCTCCTAATCTCTAACCGTTTCTCCTCCTAATCTCCTTCATATCACTTTAAAATATCATTTTGTGCAGAATTCAAATGAGTATGATGTGTTTTCTGGTCTGTGGGACTCGATCATATGATTCGCTCTGTGTTTCGTGTCTCTGGACCAGTGGCGGTTCAAGGGACATTAACGTGAAACCAGGCTTAATTTGCCCCGATGGAAAGCATATTTACCCTGTCTGAATCGTTCCCTGTCCCCTATATAGTGCTCTATGTGCTATTCACCATGTAGAAAATAGTAAATGTGTGAACAAGTGACTGATTCATGATGCCACAGCTTCAGCGTCTGTTTATAATGTAGGGCGCGGAGCTTCTGATTATAGAAAGCATTTGATTGGACAGTGTAGAGTTGTGTCATCAAAATCACTGATCCATATTGGCGGAAGTGAGAGATTGTTTTGAACGCTTATATCTTCTAAATGCAAATTTTGTCATTTTTTTGAAGCACACTAGCTTATACAATAACCTAGTTAACAGCAAAACTAACACATTCATACTAAAAGCGAAAAACTTCAATTTTGATTTTATGGGGTCTTTATGAAGCTGACTAGCAACAGGGTGCACAATAATCTGATCATAAAGTAGCATACATGTTTATCATATTATATTATGAAATTGTTAATTTGACATTCTTACAAAGTACACTTGTTCAAATCAGTCATGAAAGTGTCTCTCTTAAAACACACTTAAGTGGGTTTTTATGCCATTAATATTATGGATTCCACACATACCGGATATGAGCCGGATCTAGGCCGATACTATGTTGCTGTCTGGGTAATATTATGTTTTCTGCAAGTACAGTTTTCAAGACTAAAGTACACTACAAGTGCACATTCATAAATTAAGAGCTCTTCTTTTGGTAAACCCTTCCTGATAAATCCACAATTAAATGACATGCAACATGATGTTTAGTTTCGTAAGAATTCATATATCCCACATTATAGTAAGTGATAAAGGAGAAAAGTGTCCTATTATTTCCAGTGAGCCTTCATGCATGCATTTTAATTTCATCTCTTTTTAATAGCCAGCAGGCTTAGTTTATGTCAAAACTGTGAAAAATCATCTGTTATTTACTATAGTCAGAGATTTAATAATTTTGGATATGCCCAAGATTATGCTATCAGTATATTTGGTCCATTATAAATGTGAGCATTTTAGGCGTATGCACATAGATGACCTTAAAGCACTTGAGCTCCAATTCTGTTTTCATGGAGTCTTGAGCATTTATTGAGATGCACACCTGTAAATACACCTACAAATGCAGACATCAGTGACCCCCGTTCTGAACTCCCACCCGCTTCACTCCTCAGTCCAGCCCCCCATCAGCACCTCTGCCTGATGAATGCATTATAGTATGCAGTTTAGTATGTGCTAAAGGAGAGTAGTGTCCTATTATTTCCAGAGAGCGTCCATGCATCCATTTTAATTTCATCCCTTTTTAAAAGCAACAGGCTTTAGTTTACGTAAAAAACGTGAAAAATCATTTGTTATTTGCTTTAGTCAGAGATAGTCAGAAATTTGGATACGCCCCGCCTCCACTCACTCACTTCCTCACTTTTATGCATGCATATAGATGACCTTAAAGCACTTGAGCTCCAATTCTGTTTTCAAGTATTTATTGAGATGCACACCTGTAAATACACCTACATTTTCAAACATCAGTGTCCTTCGTTCTGAACTCCACCTGCTTCACTCCTAACTCTCCCCCATCAGCACCTCTGCCTGATGAACGCTGGGCCGGCTATTGATCGGCATGCGTGATGGATGACGGCCTGGCGATGACTGATGGGCTGCTGGTGAAGGTGCCGATAAGGGCGGAGTCTCGGACGACAGCATAATACGATCAGACCGTCCCTCAGAAGCACTCGGCCCGCCTCAACCCCGGGCCGGAGGTGAAGACGTGTAGGAGGTGGAGGGAAAGATGATGGATGGCGGGGCAGGAGGGGAAGACTGCTTCACAGCGCCAAATTGATATCCAGGCAAATGTTTTTGTCTGCTGTGAAAAATGGTGCGGCAGAGACTCTGATCACTGTTCCGCCCTCCTTTCTTCCCTCCTTCCCTCCTCCCCCTGCCCTGCCGTCTTTTTCCTTTCATCTTCTTTCTTTCCTCGGCTGCTGAATCAACCGAAAACAATCCACACATCCACGGTTGAGCCAAAGCCATTCCCTTCTTCATTGCGTGTCGCGGCGGAATTTGCCATCAATCGAAAGCGGAATTGGGGGCAAAAGCAATAGCCGCTCTGAAACACCAGGGGGGATTTCAACAATCTCACTACTTGTGGCGAGCAAAGCCGAGCCGAGAAACTTGGTTTGCCCTCTTTTGTGAATCTATATGCTGATCTCATGCACAATCAGCGAACAAACAAACAGTTATTGCAAAGAACCTTAAAAGTCACCCAATCTACACTGAAAGCAAGCAATGCACTGCAAAAAATGCTTTTCTTACTTCAGTCCAAATATCTAAAAATTCTTACAGTAAATCAAGATGCATTTACTAGATGAGTAAAATGCCATACGATATTATGTCTTGTTTTCTGGGGAAATAAATCAAAATTAAGTGAGATGTTGCTTAAAACAAGCAAAAAAATCTGCCAATAAGAAAAATAATCTTAATTAAAACTGAAACAAGATTATCTTTCTTGTGTGTGTGTGTGTGTGTGTGTGTGTGTGAGTGAGTGTACGTGTGTGTGTGTGTGTGTGTGTGTGTGTGTGTGTGTGTGTGTGTGAGTGTGCGTGTGAATGTGTGTGTGAGTGTATGTGTGTGTGTGTACCACTGTGTGTGTATGTGAGTGTGTGTGTGTGTGTGTGTGTGAGAGTGTGACTGTGTGCGCGTAAGTGTATGTGTGTGAGTGTGTGTGTGAGTGTGCATGTGTGAGGGTATGTGTGAGAATGTATGTGTGTGTGTGTGTGAGAGTGTGACTGTGTGTGCGCGAGTGTATGTGTGTGAGTGTGTGTGTGAGTGTTTGTGTGTGTGAGTGTGAGCGAGTGTGTGTGTGTGTGTGTGCGCGCGAATCTGTATATCTGTGTGTATGTGTGTGTTTGTGTGTGAGTGTGTGTGTGTGTGTGTGTGTGTGTGCGCGAGTGTGTGGGTGTGTGTGTATGTGTGTGCCATTTATCCAGCACCTCAAGTGACAGACATCATGGATTTTAAAGATCATCTTGGCTCTTGTTCTCTGTCAAAGAAAGTGACACTAAGATTAGACAAGACCAGAGAGAAACACATCGATTACAAACACCAAACCGACACACAGCGAAGAACACACTGACATTACGAATATCAAACCTTTTTTATTCAGCTACAAAAAGTTTCACATTCTCAAACTCATTACAGTAGTTCAGATATGTGAAATATGATGTAACGCTGAAGCCTGCAGTAATTAGGAAATGACGCGATCAAGGACTTTCACGCTCTCCTTCTAATTTACAGTTCAAGTGCAAATCCTGTGTCGTTTTGGATGCGTGTGGATTTATGGAGTTTGTGCAGTGTGTTTGGAAGGCCATGACTGTGATAATTATTGTGATGATTTGCTACAGTGGCCCACTGGGGGCGATTAGATTAATAAATCTCGCTTATATGATTAATAAAGACTTTCAGAGAGGGAAACACGTTTTTTCAGCTTCCTGTAAAAGTATCAGTTCTACAATAATAATAATAATAATAATAATAATAATAATAATAATAATAATAATAATATACTTCATGTATTGCAGCAGAATTTGAATCTGTCTCATATTTGATGAAGTTTGCATCATTGATTCTGTTTTCTTTTCCTGTTTATTACCGTGAAGCTGCTTTAAAACAATTTATATATACAGTATATGCATGGAAATATTTCTTAAAATATATACATGCATGTGTGTGTATTTATATATACAAAGTAATTATACACAGTTCACACCCATATATTATGTAAACAAAAACTTTTATTTGATTAATCGTTACCCAACACTAATTAAAACATTAAAAATTATAATTTTTCAGTGACAACATTTTCAAAATGCATTAGAGAGCATGAGGACTTGAGCAAACATACGTTAAGCTTATACAACTAGATGCATAAAACTACAGAAAAATCTTCTATATATGCATAATAGCTGAAAAATAATATGTAATTATTAATGAATCCTTCAGCAGAGTTGTGCTTCTGGTCTCCGCTCTATTGATCGGCTCGAGCTGGACGGCGGCTGATAGATGGTGGGCAATTGATTTGAATTTAATTAACAATTTGAAGGAGCCTTAAAGAAAGTCTCTTATTTTCCTGCCTCTCCAGTCTCTTGCACAAGGCTAAGCGGAGCAGTGGCTCATGGGTAATTTATGATGTGATCAATAAGTCCTGGCCTAACATCCATAGTGTGAAATAAGGAGGCAGGAGAAGCTGTCAGATCCCGCGAGGAGACGATGCGAGAACACTGGAGAAACGTAGAGGAGAGAACAAGACGAATGAAAAGGTGAAGAGAGATTATGACCGATGCACTAACAAATCACTCCTTGGCAACCACAGCCTAGCAACTACCCAGAACACCTTAGCAACTGGTAAACATCACACATTTTTTCCTTCAGAAAGTTCTAGCTCTGCATTTATTTCTGCCTCCATTAGAGGGCAATAGACTGTCTTTCTATCACAGATTCATATCAGAAGCTCTCTGAACACACACACACACACACACACACACACCCACACACACACACACACACACACACCCACACACACACACACACACACACACACACACACACACACACACACACACACACACACACACACACCCACACACACACACACACACACACACACACACACACACACACACACACACACACACACACACACACACACACACACACACACAGAGAAGCTCATCAGAAAACAAGGAAAACGCATGCAGCACTTAATATCCTGAATCGTACAGATTTATAAGGATGCTGTTAGTTGCTGTGTGTCTGTGAGAGTGTGTGAGAGAGAGTGTGTGTGTGTGTGTGAGAGAACGTGTGTGTGTGTGTGTGTGTGTGTGTGAGAGAATGTGTGTGTGTGTGTGAGTGCCAAGGTGAAGCTAGACTCACAGCACACACACAGTGACCTCTCTATCAGCGCTTACTGACCTGTTTACAGATACAGCCTTCAGATGGAGCCGCTGTGTGTGTGTGTGTGTGTGTGTGTGTGTGTGTGTGTGTGTGTGTGTGTGTGTGTGTGTGTGTGTGTGTGTGTGTGTGTCTGCCACCGCTACCACTGCTTTTACTGCCAGCTCATAAAAATGCTTTATATCATATCTTGTAATACAGCACATTAAGGCCGACTGCATGTTGTTTCATGCAAGGTCATTTTAACTCCGTCTCTGACTCTGATGCTCAGAACGGCTGATTAAGATTATATGAATATATAATATAATTATATAACCTCCTTTGAAGGAATATTTACAGTATGGAGAAAATTATCCCTGCATCGGTGATATGAAAACCCTGGGATTTATTTAAAGTCCCCCTGTAGTCAACAATTATATCCCTTAAAACTCTACATATTTAAACGTTTTGTCCTTGAAAAAAAAGGATTCATGCCTTAAAAAATCTTGAATGTAACTCGACACTCTCGCCTCATTTAGTATGCGCGTTTCTATGAATATGCAAATGAGCCCCGCCTCCACTCACTCACTCACTCACTTCCTCAACCGTTTTTAAAACATTTAAAAAACTGGATGTTTTGAATGTTCAGAGAATATTCAGCAATAAAGTTTTCATAACTTATTGGGAATATCCTGAAATATATATTTTAGTTATAGCTGGGAATATTAAATAATATTTTTACTTGAATAAAACCTAGATGTTATAATTTTTAGGTTTACAACTTTTACCAGTGCTTTTATTTATTTTACCAATCTTTAAGTGTGAATTAAGTGTGTGAGTGACGATGAATGGTGTGTGTGTGTGTGTGTGTGTGAGCTGCTATAAACACCATATCTGCACACATGATGTCTGTAACTGAGTCAGACCTACTTTTATGTTTCTGCGTCATAATTTGACCCAGTCATCTTGATATTTTATCATAACTCACGGTGATATTTAAGTCCTCATAATCTGGTCAGGTCAACCCTTAACCCACAGCTCCACATTAATAAAAAAAATGCATAATCCA
>NW_027509194.1:482500-532500 GCF_051911475.1 Siphateles boraxobius
GCATTGCTTGGTAACTGGTTGAGCTAAACTGGTATTATCTAATTGTGTAGTTAAATTTAACAGCTGACAGATATTCAACATAATTCATGTGTGAGAGTCTAACAGAAGGACGGACAAAACCAGTCAAATATCAATATCGAGTTCAGGTCATATTTCATTACCATTTTTGTAAACTATAGTGAATAACTGTGATAATGTGAGGTGTCTGAAACAATGTTGGTTTGACTATATACCAAACCCTATAGTATAATACTAACACCTCACCTTAAAATAAAGTGAAACTGTACATACTTAAGGTTATTTGCCAAAACATTTGCACAGTGTGTCTCAAATCAGAATGATGTCGTCCTTCTCGATGTCCTTCACACACCCTTGAGTTGCAGCTCATTTGCATATGGTGAGTTCCTCTCCGTAGCCCCGCCCCCTCCCTCCACACACGCGCGCACACACACGCACACGCACACACACTCACTCACACACACGCGCGCACACACACGCGCACACACGCACACGCACACACACTCACTCACACACACGCGCTCGCACACACACACACACACGCGCACACGCACACACACACACACTTCCTCCATGCATCATCCACCTTTTCCTGCTGCGGATTTTCCCGCCTGGATTCGTCAGGATGAGGTTTCAATGAACACCAAGGTCAGAGACGAGCAATCTCTTCAATGCACTCTCTTATTAGGGATATAAATAATTTGGATCAGGACTGAACCCTGAACTTTGAACTGTTACCCGGGAGAAATTTATCTCTCTCCGTCTTCTGTCCGGGAGCTTGATAGTTCCATTAGGACAATGAGATGAATTCAGCCACTCTGCATATGCAATATTATAATGCCTTCCATCTCAGTGATAACCGGGAAACTCTTATAGCTCAAACATTACTATCTATCTATCTATCTATCTATCTATCTATCTATCTATCTATCTATCTAGGAAACCTCTCTCCTCAAAATAGTATTATTAAGGCTGTGAAACGTTCAAAAAAAGTTGAGACGAAATATGAGTGCACATGCACAATGCTGACAGATATCAATGCAAAATCATTTCTATAATTTAATACAGTTTCTTATTAGAAGTAGTACAAAGTACATGTGAAACCCTGAAGAAATGTTCAACTTCAATGTTGCTTCAAATGAACATCATCTCACACGCATTTCTCTGCATGTCTCGTTCAAGATGGCGTCGTCTCTGTCGGTGGCCCTGATCCACTTTGGAAAAAATGACAAAATCATAGACAGCATGATGAGATTGCTGCTCTATTATTAATCTTCAATAAATACATCTTGACCTGAGGATTATCGCATGCTCACCCCTCAGAGATAAGACCATCTTACTGACATGAATTATTAAAAAAAAACACAATGAAATGCCCAACAAATGTTCCGACCTAGATTAAATTCCAAAATCTGCATCCGCGAGTCCGAGGGATTTATCCGAGAGTTCAGAGCATCAGTGCCGGACTGAGTTCGTGACCCTTATTAAAAAAAAACATATTTCACAGCAAAAGAACCAGTGTGATAGTGGGGGGGGGGGGGGGGGGGGGGGGTTAATTGGAAATAAACAATTTTCACTCATAAATTGCTCATAAATTTCACAAATACAAAAAAGAAATATTACAAAGAAAGTTAAAATATCTATCTATTGTCTCTATCTATCTATCTATCTATCTATCTATCGTCTGTCTATCTATCTATCTATCTATCTATCTATCTATCTATCTATCTATCTATCTATCGTCTATCTATCTATCTATCTATCTATCTATCTATCTATCGTCTATCTATCTATCTATCTATCTATCCTTCTATCTATCGATCTATCTATCCTTCTTTCTTTCTACCTATCTATTGTCTGTATATCTATCTGTCTATCTATCTATCTATCTATCTATCTATCTATCTATCTATCTATCTATCTATCCTTCTATCTATCGATCTATCTATCCTTCTTTCTTTCTACCTATCTATTGTCTGTCTATCTATCTATCTATCTATCTATCTATCTATCTATCTATCTATCTATCTATCTATCTATCTATCTATCTATCTATCTATCTATCTATCTATCTATCTATCCTTCTATCTATCGATCTATCTATCTATTTTCCTTCCATCTATCCTTCTATCTATCTATCTATCTATCTATCTATCCTTCTATCTATCCTTCTATATATCTATCTGTCTATCGTCTGTCTATCTATCCATCTATCTATCTATCTATCTATCTATCTATCTATCTATCTATTTATCCTTCTTTCTTTCTACCTATCTATTATCTATCTATCTATCTATCTATCTATCCTTCTATCTATCTGTCTGTCTATCGTCTGTCTGTCTATCCTTCTATCTATCTTTTGGCCGTCTATCTATCATTCTTTCGATCTATCATCATCTATTTATCTATCGTCTGTCTATCTATCCTTATTTCTATCTTTCTATCTATTTATCTATCTATCTATCTATCTATGTATCTATGTATCTATCTATCTATCTATCTATCTATCTATCTATCTATCTATCTATCTATCTATCTATCTATCTGTGTCTATCTATCGTCTGTCTATTAATCCTTATTTCTATCTATCTATCTTTGTATCAGGGTTTTATTTCTAAATGAAACTCTTCACTCTCAATCTCAAGCTTTTATATGTGTGTTTTAAATCCATTGTAAATATGAACCGCTTCATTGTCACTCCAAACACGAGCATGTAGACTTCATGACCGTGGCCTCCATCGTCCTGAAGAACTGTGATCATGTGATAATAACGTCTGAATGACATACTAAACGCAGGTGTGGCTTTAATCCTGTCCCATGATTCCACGCTGCTTCATCTAGATCATGATAATGATGTCCTTCTGTCTGAGTCACGTGATGAAGGCGCTTCTAAACCACAACGGGACCCGCCACCAGATTGATTTGTTGTCAAACCAACATTAACACCAGCAGGGGGAATGAATGGGCCGCATGTGCGGCATATTAAGACAATGTGCAACAGCAAATAATCCTGACGATTGTAACGGAAGCTAAACAAATGCATTAGCTGTGTCCCATCATACAGTGTGATGATCGCTCTTCCAGGTGAAGGTCACATGATGTACCTTTATATAATGTTTATGATGGTCAAATGATAACAGTAGGATCCAAGAGTACATAAATACAACATATCATTTGAACTTGGAAGTAAACATTTTTAGGATTTTGACAAATTAAAAACTAAAGGAACATTATGATATAAAATGTATAAATAAATGAGATACTGTGCACTATTTAAAGGAGTGTCACTGATCATGTGACTCTTTGTTTAGTTATATAGTTTGATGTTCTTCAGATGGTTGCTAGGGTGTTTTTTGTGGTTACTGCTATGTTCTGGTTTGTTGCTAGGGTGTTGCTGGAGTGTTCTACAGTAAGTGGTTGCTAGGTGGGTGCTGGGATATTCAGTGTGGTTGCTTGGGTGTTACGCTTTTTTTTGCCAGGTGGTTGCTAGGGTGTTTTGGTGGTTACTAGGTGGTCGCTATGTTTTTCTGGCTGGTTGCTAAGGTGTTGCTAGATTGTTCTAATTAGGTAGGTGATGGTACATTCTGAGTTGTTGCTTTCTGGTTTGTTGCTAAGTTCTGGCTGATTGCTAGGGTGTTTAAAGTGGTTTCTAGGAAGGTGCTGGGATATTCTGGGTGGTTTCTTGATTCTAGTGGAAGTGATCATAGTCTATTGTGGAGCGCCCCCTGGTGGCTCTCGAGGGCACTGCAGCTGGTGATCGTTACATAGCCCCCCTCAAAGAGCGTCTTCCAGATGCTCCAAATCTATCCAGGTGGAAGGTGGCGCAGAGGCGGATCCGGGGGCGGGATGAAGGACCAGGTCCGTGGAGCAGAAGAGGACCTGGAGACTGCGGCAGGGTGGAAGACCAGGGCGGAGCGGGCTGTGCAGGTGACCAGGGTGGATCAGGCGGTGCAGGAGACCAGGGTGGATCAGGCGGTGCAGACAACCAGGGTGGATCAGGCGGTGCAGTCTACCAGTACGGAGCAGGATGCGCAGGTGAACAGAGCGGAGCAGGCGACAAGGGTGAGGAAAGATATGCAAGCGACCAGGGCGGAACAGGCTGTGCAGGCGACCAGGGCGGAAAAGACCCCTCGGGCCGGCCACGGCACAGGAACAGACACCGGCTCAGGAACAGATATCGGCTCAGGAACAGACACCGGCTCAGGAACAGACACCGGCTCAGGAACAGACACCGGCTCCGGAACTGGCTCCGGCTCAGGAACAGACACTGGCTCCGGCTCAGGAACAGACACCGGCTCAGGAACAGACACCGGCTCCGGCTCAGAAACAGACACTGGCTCCGGCTCAGGAACAGACACTGGCTCCGGCTCAGGAACAGACACCGGCTCCGGCTCAGGAACAGACACCGGCTCCGGCTCAGGAACAGACACAGACACCGGCTCCGGAACTGGCTCCGGCTCAGGAACAGACACCGGCTCAGGAACAGACACCGGCTCCGGCTCAGAAACAGACACTGGCTCCGGCTCAGGAACAGACACTGGCTCCGGCTCAGGAACAGACACCGGCTCCGGCTCAGGAACAGACACCGGCTCCGGCTCAGGAACAGACACTGGCTCCGGCTCAGGAACAGACACCGGCTCCGCCTCAGGAACAGACACCGGCTCCGGCTCAGGAACAGACACCGGCTCCGGCTCCGGAACTGCCTCCGGCTCAGGAACAGACACCGGCTCCGGCTCAGGAACAGACACCGGCTCCGGCTCAGGAACAGACACCGGCTCCGCCTCAGGAACAGACACCGGCTCCGGCTCAGGAACAGACACCGGCTCCGGCTCAGGAACAGACACCGGCTCCGGCTCAGGAACAGACACCGGCGCCGGCTCAGGAACAGACACCGGCTCCGCTGGGCGTTCAGGTTCAGGCGTGACTTGGACAGTCTCTGTGGTGCCAGAAGTGACGTGAACAGTCTCTGGGTCGCCAGAAGCGACGTGAACAGTCTCTGGGTCGTCAGAAGTGACGTGAACAGTCTCTGGGTCGGTAGAAGAAGGCACAGGGCTGGACGGGACCAGTGGCGAAGAGGACTGAGCGCTGGGCAGGACCAGCGGCGAAAAAGACTGAGCGCTGGGCAGGACCAGCGGCGAAGAAGACTGAGCGCTGAGCAGGACTAGCGGCGAAGAGAGCCTTGAGTTGGGCAGGACCAGCGGTGAAGAGGGCCTTGGTTCTGGCCGGACGTGGCTGACGTGAAGCTCTGGCTGGACGTGGCTGACGTGAAGCTCTGGCTGGACGTCAGCTCTGGCTGCGTAACAGAGCAGGACAAGGATTCATAAATGGTCATCACTGACACCTCTGAAGGTTCTACAGTGGTAGCATCAAGAATCAAGTAAGGTTCACTAACAAGACAGGTACAGTGCTCATCTACGGTTCTTTTGACTGTGAAATGACAGGCTGAGAGGACATTGCTGGGTGCTACCGCCATACAAGAGGTTGAAGCGAATACCGCCGCTCCGAGAGGTTCTGCAGCATGTACCGCCACCTCTGGAGAAACTGCAGCGGGTGCCATCGCCTGGGGCAGTTCCAAGGTGGTGTATGCAGCCCAAATGCAACATAAAGCGATCCCCATCATGGGAAGCACTTCTGACAGGGTAATTAGTGCAGGAACAGGAGGATTAAAGTGAGTAGGTTTGAGGATACCAGCTGCGGGTGCAGACACCAGCGGTGCAAATATGAACCGCTTCATTGTCACTCCAAACACGAGCATGTAGACTTCATGACCGTGGCCTCGATCGTCCTGAAGAACTGTGATCATGTGATAATAACGTCTGAGTGACACACTAAACGCAGGTGTGGCTTTAATCCTGTCCCATGATTCCACGCTGCTTCATCTAGATCATGATAATGATGTCCTTCTGTCTGAGTCACGTGATGAAGGCGCTTCTGAACCACAACGGGACCCGCCACCAGATTGATTTGTTGTCAAACCAACATTAACACCAGCAGGAGGAATGAATGGGCCGCATGTGCAGCATATTAAGACAATGTGCAACAGCAAATAATCCTGACGATTGCAACGGAAGCTAAACAAATGCATTAGCTGTGTCCCATCATACAGTGTGATGATCGCTCTTCCAGGTGAAGGTCACATGATGTACCTTTATATAATGTATATGATGGTCAAATGATAACAGTGGGATCCAAGAGTACATAAATACAACAGTTTATTTGAACTTGGAAGTAACCATTTTTAGGATTTTGACAAATTAAAAACTAAAGGAACATTATGATATAAAATGTATAAATAATTGAGAAACTGTGCACTAAGTGACGTGAACAGTCTCTGGGTCGCCAGAAGCGACGTGAACAGTCTCTGGGTCGTCAGAAGTGACGTGAACAGTCTCTGGGTCGGTAGAAGAAGGCTCAGGGCTGGACGGGACCAGCGGCGAAGAGGACTGAGCGCTGGGCAGGACCAGCGGCGAAGAAGACTGAGCGCTGGGCAGGACTAGTGGCGAAGAGGGTCTTGAGCTGGGCAGGACCAGCGGCGAAGAGGACTGAGCGCTGGGCAGGACCAGCGGCGAAGAGGGCCTTGATTCTGGCTGGACGTGGCTGACGTGAAGCTCTGGCTGAACGTGGCTGACGTGAAGCTGTGGCTGCGTAACAGAGCAGGACAAGGATTCATAAACGGTCATCACTGACACCTCTGAAGGTTCTACAGTGGTAGCATCAAGAAACAAGTAAGGTTCACTAGCAGGACAGGTACAGTGCTCATCTACGGTTCTTTTGACTGTGAAATGACATGCTGAGAGGACATAGCTGGGCGTTACCACCATACAAGAGGTTGAAGCGAGTACCGCCGCTTCGAGAGGTAGCATGCAGCATGTAACGCCACCTCTGGAGAAACTGCAGCGGGTGCCATCGCCTGGGGCAATTCCAAGGTGGTGTATGCAGCCCAAATGCAACATAAAGCGATCCCCATCATGGGAAGCACTTCTGACAGGGTAATTAGTGCAGGAACAGGAGGATTGAAGTGAGTAGGTTTGAGGATACCAGCTGCGCGTGCAGACACCAGCGGTGCATCCCTCATACTGGAAACCAGACTGGGAAATCGAAGCACTGACCTTGAATATCTGAGTGTGGCAGAGAGGACGTTAGAGAGGACTCCGGCTGGTCAGCGGCGACATAACAAGACTTGTGAAGATTAACCGTGACTTGACGGGGCTCTGGACGATCTGCTGAGACGTGACGGGGCTCTAGAAGATCGGCTGAGACATGACAGGACTCAGGACGATCTGCTATTATAGGCACGGAAGTAATGGTGCATTCCTCCACGACCCCCACGGTGAACGCTGAACCAACAGTCAACAAGGCATAGTCCATAAACTAAAAAACCCTAAAACCCTAAAACCCTCACGGATTAAACGTGATCTGAGCGGCTGATTAATGCCCTCACAAAAGAAATCTATGAGCACACAGTCCGGCATATCAGAAGAGTAGGCGAGATCTAAATGTGACTCGTCACAGAAACCAGGGACACAAGTCGGCAGCACAACTTTCGAGCAAAATGAGAAAGAAGAGTTTTTTTTCAAAATTGGTGATTTTCAATTTTTTGGAGAATCTGTTAATTGAAATCACGAAGAAGCCTCTCCATGTTTGAGATAGCAGTATTGGTATATTTAAAAGCTTACATTTTGAGGTTGAAATCGGCTTGTTTTCGGAGATTCTAGCATGCAGTAGGGGCGTGGCGTGTCATTGTCTGTGTGTATATCCATACTGAATAACCCAACGCTTTTGCCCCCGCCCTCCAAGTGAACCGCATGGCTACTTATTATGCTGTGCTCTGGCCGGCTCTATCTGATATCAAAATTCAATGAAGATGGATGCCGCAAAGATTGTTGCAGACGAGCTGAACCGTCTGCCAGTTACACCGAAAATGTTTTCGCCGCACTTCGTGGGCTCGGGAAACTGAACCGGAGGTATGGGCGCGGCGCGGCGCCCTCAGTGCTTGAATACGGCGGCTCGGCTCGCTGACAGCGGTGGCTGGCTGTTTCATATGTGACGTCCCGATTGCTTTGAATGGGGAACGTTTTGTGAACAGGGAACAGAGTTAATGGACTGGCAACAATCTCCATAGAACATGAACTGGCACAGAGAATCGAAATAGAGGATGCAGTTAAGACCTTTGCTGCGATGAAGGCCTGCCGTGCGTGTTTCTGAAATGTAAGGTAAGCTTCATTTGCTCTTTAGTCTTTATTTAAGATGCTGAACCTGCTGATGATATAATGTGCTTGCGGACATTTCATTTGTGTGTGTATACGCACATAAGAAAGTGGTGTAAAGAGATTTGCAACAGTAATTTGAGGAGGTGAAATGGGATTATTTGGAAAATTCCAGAAATGACTGCTTAAAGAAAAATGCCAGCAGGCATTTGCCTCCTGCATAAACTTTAATATTGTTGATATTTTGGGCACACGAGCGTTGCGCACTATTTGCGTTATATGTAGGCCTATGGCTTATTGGTCTTTGTGTGTTGTTGCTGGTTTTGCGTTATATGTATATGGCATATTGGTCTTTGTGTGTTGTTGCTGGTTTTGCGTTATATGCAGGCTATATGGCATATTGGTCTTTGTGTGTTGTTGCTGGTTTTGCGTTATATGTATATGGCATATTGGTCTTTGTGTGTTGTTGCTGGTTTTGCGTTACATGTGGGCTATATGGCATTATTGGTCTAGTGCGGCAGAAGTGCACTCATTCGAAGTGCAAAAAAGCTGTAAAGCACAGGGGGAGCTTTACAGGGGGTATGGCTTATCTAAATGAGATGTAAATGAGCCCTATTGTCACCCCCAGCAGCAGAGACAGGTGAGAACTGCACAATCTTTAGAGGTCGTTTTCTCATCTTTGAGCTTTTTTAAGTGCCTACTTTAAAATGGCCACAACTTCTCCAAATATTATCAGATTTCCACATGTTACACATCGTTGGAAAGCTTGGAGATTACACTTTCAGATTCTATGAATAACTCAAAATGCCCCAGAACCGACTTGTGTCCCTAGTTTCCGTGACCGGTCACAAATACTCTTGGATATAATCCACGAGGGATCGAGAGCCCTGCTCAAGGGTTAATAACATTCGTCCATTGTCCAAACCTGGCCGATATCCAAAGAGAAAGCCGCTGGATCCTTGTAGTGGCGAAATATTCTGTAATGATGCAGCGGACGAGGAGAGATCCATTTGCAGGCTTTATTAAATAACAGGGTCAGACAGGCAAGGGTCGAATACCAGCGATATAAGCAGAGCAGAATACACACAATCAGAGTCCAAGAACAGGCAAAGGGTCGGGGCAGGCGGCGAAACAATCAGAGTACAGAGTCCAGGCAGAGAGTAAGGCAGGCAGGCAGGGAGCAGACAACGAGAGGTAAGGTCCAGACAACGAGAGGTAAGGTCCAGACAACGAGAGGTAAGGTCCAGATAAAGTCGTAACAGGTAAACAAACACAGGGTACAAACGCTCAGAATAGTTCACTGGGAAAGCAATACTTCGCGCCGAGTGAATGTGAAAACCAGGTATTTATGGTGTGAGAGAAACAAGGTGATAAGACACAGGTGAATGAAATGAGTGCTGATTAATCCGGGCAGTGAGTATGGGAAATGTAGTTTGTGAGGAAGTGATCATAGTCTATTGTGGAGCGCCCTCTTGTGGCTCTCGAGGGCACTCCAGCTGGTGATCGTTACACTGTGCACTATTTAAAGGAGTGTCACTGATCATGTGACTCTTTGTTTAGTTGTGTAGTTTGATGTTCTTCAGATGGTTGCTAGGGTGTTTTTTCTGGTTACTGCTATGTTGTTCTGGCTGGTTGCTAGGGCGTTGCTACAAGGTAGGTAGGTGCTGGGACATTCTGGGTGGTTTCTTGGTTGTTGCTATGTTGTTATGGCTGGTTGCTAGGGCATTGCTAGATTGTTCTAAGTGGTTACTAGGTAAGTGCTGGGATATTCTAGGTGGTTTCTTTGGTTTCCGTTTTTTTGTTGTTGCTAGATTCTGGCTGGTTGCTAGGGTGTTGCTTGACTGTTCTATGTGGTTGCTAGGTAGGTGCTGGGATATTCTGGGTGGTTACTCGGGTGGTCCTTCAGTGTCTGGAAATTTTCACAGGGAAAACAATATAATGAGCAAGTCTGAGTGTGAAGATGAATTACACACTGAAGTTTAATACTTACGGTTAGAAGTTTAATCCAATGACTATTAGCAGTAGTAAAACTGATGACTGATTGATGCACATCCTCTTTTTTGTATAACACAAAACATTCATTATTGCTTTTGAGCAGTTAAATCACAGAAGGGGTAAAAATTAAACACTTAAAGCATTTTATTAATCGTCATCATCACGCCCAGCTGTAATAATAACACTGTATTGAAATGAAACGCTAATGAGTGTGTGCCAGGCCTGTCAGCCCAGCGTTTGCCCTCAGACTCGGCTCGTGGGCGGCTCAGATCGGACCGATGCCTCATAACACACTGTGATTTATCATCACATCAGAGCGGCAGAATCAATCAGCACCAACCGCACAAACCTACAGCTGTTGTGTTAAAAAATGACCTCCACGTACAGAAGCACAACTAAAGATTGATATTCTAATGGCATGTGTGTGTGGGTTTGTGGGCCGCAACAATGTGGGTATTTCACACACACACACACACACACACACACACACACACACACACACACACACACACACACACACACACACACACACACACACACACACACACACACATAGTCATTTGGCAGTGGTGAGGAATGGGCTCTTCACAACACGGCGTAATTGAAAAGTGTGGCGTCTGCAGGACCATCTGTGTCCGTGTGTGTGTGTGTGTGTGTGTGTGTGTGTGTGGGTCTGTGCGGGGCAGACGGTGGCCCTCGGGGAGCTGTTAACACCTCATAGACATAAAGGGCCCCTGGGGGACCGTGGAGCGCTCAGAAGGGCCTAATGAGATCGCTGAGGCTCTGGGAAATAAATGAGCTCGATTATCAGTCTCAGTCTCACGCTTGCATCTCTGAAAATAACACTGTGAATAACTGTAAATGTATTAGTGAAATTAGAGAAACATCACTAGCTCAGTGAAAAGTTTCAACGCTGACAAAGCCCTTTTGATAAAGGTCCCCGTTTTTTTAGCTTTTAGTATGAATATGTTAATATATAATAAGCCTTAAGGTTGTGAATAAGCTGGAGTGTTCCCAACCAATAACAAAATTCGTATTTAGGAGATACAGTCAAACCAAAAATTATTCAGACACAATATAATTTTTGATATTTTTTACTAGTGTGTGCAGGACACTATAGTTCATTTATGTAAGTGAGGAGAGCAAAATAAAGTAAACTGTGACATATTATACACAAAAATGCTTTATACAGTGACTACCAGTAACATTTGGGACTGAAAATGATTGGGACACTTTGAGCTGATCATGTTTTGCTGAAGTGTTTTTTCTTTAATAACTAATGCAGCTTTTTACACCACAGACTGAACAACATGAAGCATTGCTTGGTAACTGGTTGAGCTAAACTGGTATTATCTAATTGTGTAGTTAAATCTAACAGCTGACAGATATTCAACATAATTCATGTGTGAGAGTCTAACAGAAGGACGGACAAAACAAAATATCAATTTAATCAAAATGTAATAAAAAGTTCTTGTAATATTTTATCACCATTTTTCTAAACTATTATGAATAAACTGTGATAATGTGAGAAATTTTGAAGGTGTCTGAATAAATTTTGGTTTGACTGTATAAACATTCAAAATGGATCACATATTTTTATGACATCACCGCGGACTTCAGCTTCTCATCACATCTTCTGTCCAATCAAATGCTCTCTAGAATCTAAAGCTCCGCCCCCTCTGCTATAAACACCACCTGGTCAAAGCGACCGTTGGCAGACCGCTTGTTTAGATTTATGGGTTTGATTTTCTTGCAGTTTTAGAGTAAAACATGATTTTAAAAATATATATTTCATAAAAAAATTGAAAATAGTATTTTTGTGCATTTTTTTAAGTTAACTTTTTAAACTTTTTTCACTTCAGCAATAATCTGCCATAGTCTTTGAAAAGAGACCAAACTTAAATCTGTTGCTCTAAAGCATTCAAGATTTACCACAGTTTAAGTTTTAAAATGTTTAGGTCTATGCTCAAAAAGTGAATAAATGGATTATAAATACAGCGTAAATATAATTTAGTATAAAAAAATCCAAAAATATTAAATCTTTTTTTTTTATCAAACTAAAATATAGTAGCCTACATTAGTTCATTGACACAAATAAATAAAAATGACCAATAAAGTGGAGCCAATCTTTCTTGTGTTGATTTGTTGAATCTTTGACGCATCTTTGTCCACATTAAATATATCGTCAAATCCCACCAATTAATTTAGAATAAAATAAGGCAATTTTCCATAAAAAATAAGACTTGTCCATTTTGATTTCATGGTGACAAGTTGCATGAGTATGTCGGAGAACTTCATGTCTGCAACAAGCTTAAAAATCTCTTTGGGTTACACTTTATTTTGATGCTCCTCAACAGTCATTCTACTGACTATAAGTAACTACAAGTCAACCGAACCCAAACCTAACAGTCTGTCTAATGAGAGTTAGTTGACATGTAGTTGCAAAGATACTTATAGTTAATAAAGTGGAGACTCTCTTTCTTCTGTTGATTTTTTTGTATCTTTGATGCATAATTCATGTAACTGCCTTCCCTTAGTAGAGCGTTGGCGCTTGTAACGGCAAGGTCATGGGTTCGATTCCCAGGGAAAGCAAGAACTGATAAGAGTGTAAATGTGCTCCTTGAAATGCAATTGCTTTGGATAAAAGCGTCTGACAAATGCATAAAATGCCCACACTAATACGTTTTCGTTTGAAAACGCATATTTTTCTCATCCACACTGAGAAGGCGATTTTATTAAGCAATACGAAGCTTTTTGAAAACGCAGATAAATTTGAAAACTGCGTTTTTGTGTTGTAGTGTGGACTGTCAAAACGCAGGTATTTTAAAAATGATGAGTCATGTGACCAAAGTTGCACCAATAGATATTCATGTTTAAACGCAGTATTGTGCCTGTTATGTGCTTTTCACTTTCACACAGTTGCTAAAATATGTTACTTCACACACTCTTCATATCACAGTCCTGCAAATATGACAGACAATTCACTCGCATTCACTCTCCTGCGGTGAAACATGAGCAGTTTTAGCGTTTTAAACCTAACATATAATGATGAGCTGAGTCAGTGAATGCTGAGATATTTTGCTGAGTCAAACTATCCTGAGAGAAAATTTGAGTTTTTTTATTTTAAAATAACTTAAAAAAAAACGTTATCATTTATTTTTTCGTATGACTCATCTCAGTGAGCTTCTGTGAGGTTTTACAAATGCGCCGTAAAGGTGAATTTAGCGTTTTACAAAAGTTTCTGATCCGCACTGAAACGTCGGGAAACGCCTGAAGAAAAACAGACGTTTTTAAAACGGCATTTTCAAATGTATCCGGATTAATATAGACGTAGCCTAAGCCAGCAGAGGATATTACTCATTACCAGAGTTAATTGATTGTTTGCTCATGAAAGCCGTTGAGTGCTGTTGTGTTTCCCAGAGGTCCACAGACACCGGACTTTAGACCCGCTCCATTAGGCCCGAATGATCCGGTGACGTGTGGGACCCTGGGGAAGCGTTACTGCCGGCACTGATTTACTCTCGACATCTGATGCCAAACCAGCTGTGAGAACCGTCCACATGTACAGTAGATTTCCTCGTCAGCTGTATCTTGAGTTTCTTCCGGGAACGAACACGTCACAATATTCCTCATTATAATAATTCATGCGCAGAATAAAGGGGCGGGGCCTGGTTGAGTTAGTTAGTAGTGTGTTAAACTGGCGGTTATGGTAAGGGGCGGGACATTTCCCAAACACACTCGAAGCGCTCGACCAATCACAACACACTGCTCCAGCCGTCCAATCAGAGCACAGTGTGCTTTTCAGGAGGAGGGGCTTCATAGAGACAGGAAGTAAACAGAGCGTTACTGACAGACTGGGAAGAGAGGAGCCGCAACAATGGAGAATATGAGGAAAATAATCAACATTCAAGCAGGAAAACCTGTTCTAGTAGAGACAACATCAAGGCTATGTAAAAGGGAATAATATGGGCTCTTCAAAGAGCTATTTCTAACTGATTTAACACATAAAACATAATTTAGACATTTCAATGTATTTAGATTGATTCAGTGATGTTGACTGAATACAAGTGGAGTTTTTGGTTCCTATTTTTTTCTTCAGTGTATAACACACCAAATAGCACATCTTCTGCAAAAAATGCTAAAATTGATCACATTTGACCGCATCATATGGTTCCCATCATGGGATCGTTGTATGAAATAAGTTTTAAATAATTAATTTTTAATTGAAATTAAATTTTTAGCTCGTAAACATACTTGTACACATACCAAATTGAAATAACCCGTTAAACATGAAAGTATTAGTACCTTTTTGTAAATAAAGGGTTTTTTAAAATTGAGTGTACCAATTATTTATCACTGTTCCAACTCTGTTCCACATTTCTCAGTAAATGAGCTATCATGTTCAGATAAACCCAAATCATATTCTGCAATGAGTTTTTTATGTCAAAAAACAGGGTTACACTTTATTTTAAGGTGTAATTGTTATACAACATAACTAACAAAATGTACTATAGGGTTAGGGTTTGGTTGAGGGTTATTTGCATATAAGTATGCATAATTTACTGGTACTATGGTAAGTACATGTAACAGGGACACCGTAAAATAAAGTGTTACCAACAGAAATGTGTATTTTAAATTCTCAGCCTGCTCTTAAAGCTGAGATGTAACAGGCCACACACACACACACACACACACACACACACACACACACACACACACACACACACACACACACACACACACACACACAAAAACACTTCAGGAAATTCACTTTGCATTAGTGCTACACGAATCCACGTGTGTTAATCTGTGTGTGTGAAGGGAAATCTCTCTCCTGGTTCACTCGGGACGGTTCACACAGTGAACATCTGCCTGTGTAATCTGTGCTTTGTCATGTCTCGCTCACACACCTGTCACTGTGGCATCTCAGGTGAGAGAACAGAGAAAACCCGTCTTAAAACTCACGTTTGTCTGCTTAATCAGTGTGAACAACCGTTTCACTGACAAACCCGTTGGTGGAAACGGTCCTGTAAACTGACCAGAGCTCAGATTAACTTTGCTTTTACGTGTCATTGTGTCTGTGGGTTGTTCTGACTCCCACATGCCTCGAGTTACTGGGTCACAATTGAAGCTAAAGCGAGTGACAGGAACCAAGTCAATCTTAATTTATTTCCAGAACAGTGAAGAGAAAGACTTCGGACAGAGTCGTTTCAGTCTGATGTGACCTTGACCAGACTGGTGGAGAATTTCAATTTCGTTTG
The DNA here is from genome assembly GCF_051911475.1 of Siphateles boraxobius. Lineage (NCBI taxonomy): Eukaryota > Metazoa > Chordata > Actinopteri > Cypriniformes > Leuciscidae > Siphateles > Siphateles boraxobius. The sequence continues at coordinate 497,982 of NW_027509194.1, forward strand.
CATTATTTACACATCGGTTGGGAATTTTTTTTCTGAAACGTTTCTAAACGTTCAGAGAACATTCAAAATTAACATTCTATAAAGTGTGGAGAATTATCAATTCGTTTGCATAACCAAGTTTTTTTTTCATTTAATTTAATAACCTTATTAACTTAAATAGCAAAACGTTCTAGGAACACTTTTCATTCTCCACAATGTGAAAAGTCTTTATGGGAAGTTCCTTTCTTAAAAGTTTGGAATAAAATGGATATAAAAAAAACAATAGCATTACATATTGTTCTCTTTAGTATGTAAACTTGTTTCCGCCACAGAATAAAAAAACAAAAAAAGGTAATTGCTACTTTTTTATCGCACAATTCGGACTTTATACTGATATAAACTCGCAATTCTTTCTTTTTTTCTCAGAATTGCAACTTTAGTATAACATGCACTTGGAAGATATAGAGTCAGAATTGCATGATATAAACTCACAATTCTGAGAAAAAGCATTTCCCCCCTTAGAATTAGACTTTATAACTCGTAATTGTGAGTTTATATAATATAAAATGGTGCAATTATCTTTTAAAATCTTTTATTCTGTGGTGGAAACTTCCAACCTTTTGCCACTTCTCAACAAATAAAGGCTTTTTTTAGCAGTAATGCCACAAAATGATGACCTAAATATGAACATTAGGTGTGTTCCTTAAATCAAAACCATTAGGGCCTCAACAGCTGAAATTTGTTCTGTAACCTCATCCAACACTTTCCATCTAAATTGTATAGACATAATTCACAATTTGCCTACTTCTAACATGAGCAACACCAATGAACAAAAAAAAAAAAGTCCAAACTCACACAAATTCACACACACACACACCTATGATTATTTTGAGTTCCTCAGCACGAACCACATCATTATGCATTAGCGGCTGTTCCAAGACCAAATCTTTGCAGAAATTTGAATGAACTTGTTTTATGCGTCTGTTCAGACCAATATAGGCATTCATGACGTCAATGCGACGAATTGTTTTGGTTTTCTTATCTTTACCATCGCACTTTCTGCGAAGAAAACTGGCCAACCAATAAGAGTCGTTGTTTTGGTCACGTGCCCAGAGCCGCTGCTGTTACATAAAACTTGCTCGTTTACGAACAGATTGTTTTGCTAAGTGACCTGCTCTCTTGTCTCTGTAGCCTACTCTTGGTATTGTTTGATAACACCATGGTGAACAGAAGAATCTGAACGGAAAACATGTAAATACCGTTTAGTAAGGGAAAGTCCCAAATGCTTTGTGTAGTGGGGTATTTCTCCTTTTCTTTTAGCGCCACCTACTGTTATAACGTGTATTTGTATTTTCATGAATTCATCTATCTCTGCAGTAGCCTATTTACGCATTGGTATGAATGAACAGATAAATTGCTTGCAAAAAATGGACCGAATTATCGTGAAGAACGTTTGTGTTGCTGTTAACAGGCCTACATGCAAAAAAAAGTATCTTTGTAAAATATATTGAAACACCATACAATAAAAAAACAACAACATTATATTATGTTAAATGTTCTATGTAACTTTTGGTCCTCTAGCGGTTAAAAAACAAAACTGCATTTTGCGAAGAACTTTGTTTTTGTTTGTGCTTCAGCTCTGTGGAAGAATATGGTTCTTTCTCATAACTAAATTATAATAACTAAAGAGAGAGATTATCCTTCTGCTTATAAAACTACTACTAGGCTTAAGAGATATAACCAGTTTAGATCACACACACACGCACACACACACTCACACACATACACCAGGATAGAAAACATGTACACACACACACACACACACACACACACACACACACACACACACACACACACACACACACACACACACACCTGCCACTCCCACACCAGACATGCGGCAAAGAAGCCAGAGCAACTTTTCTCTATTTAGGCCCACTGATGTGACGAAACACACGAGTGTCATTTGTACGCAATTTCCCGCCAAAACCATCCCGTCAATATTGAAGGAAAAAAGTTTCATACTGTACTTTTAAATATTTCACCAGACTCTAACACTTTTAAAACGGCCTTAGCCTACTAGCTGCAAAGGTCATGTCACGTGGAATTTACGGCTGTTGGGAAATTTTTCAGATGGCAATTGACAAGTCGAATAATTACGGTAATTTCCATCAAGATTAGGCTACCAGACATAAGGGATATCTAGTTTAGAATATCTAATTAAACGCTTGATTCGACATGGAGGCATAACTATCTGGTGTTATAGAAGATGCATTAGGACCTTCTAGCCCATTTCCACCACATAATAAAACAAACATGCGTTGGAAAATCTTAAGTATGCACTAAAAATCATAATCAGACATAAACAGTCAAAATGATGACATAAAAAGTAGAATTTATGACATACTAAGTCTTGACATTTAATGTCTGATTATAATTTGTATGTCATACTTTAGATTTTCCAAAGCATGTTAGCTTTATTATGTGGTGGAACTGGGCTTAGAATGTCCTGCATCTATTTCTATTACATCAAATTACCTAATTATGTCCATAATTTTGGCATATAAGTCTTGACGTTTTTTGTCTGATTATAATTTATATATAAATCATATACATTATATGGACATATAAAAGTCAAATGATGACATACAAAGTATACATTTTTACAAACTAAGTCTTGACTTTTTATGCCATAGGCATAAGAGCTACAAGATAAAATCATAACTGTCACAATTATGACATTAAAAAGCCAAAATGATGAGATAAAAGTCTAAATTGTGTCTTTTTAAGTCTGATTTTTAAGTATTGGTTCTGATTTAGTAGCCATATTTCCTAATTTCAACTTTCTGTAATTTACAAAAGCATGATTTCTTTTCTTATGTGGCGTAAAATGTGCTTCCATGAATTGCCGTTGTTAGGGTAGTGGTGCGTTAGTTAGCGTACACCGTCATTTTAAAAAAAGAAACACAGCCACTCACAAAACAGCAGCTATTTCTGTGTAACAGAATCAAACTTTAAAGTAGTAAACAAACTGAACCCTGGCGTGCTAATGGATTGAATATTTCTGTCCGGTCGGGGCAAACATGGCACGCTTATCTCCAGATCTCCGTGTCGCAGTGCCGATCCGCATCGAGTTTCTCGGCTAAAGAGGCGTTGAACTCTTGATACGCCTTTGGTCACAAGCCAGACCGGCAATTCGCAGACTCAGCCAGATCCGGGTCCATTATCTGTGCCCTGATATAAGATCAATGTGATTAATCTCGGAAAAAAAGAAATAAATATCCAAGCTCGTTCTAACCCTCTCGATGCCAAACGAGCCACTGGAGAAACTGGGATCAAATGGCGGATGCGTCTTTAACAATGGAGCGGCTATAAACAGCACAGAAATCTGCATCCTTTTAGCAAATTAAGGAAAAAAAAAAAAAAAAAAAACACACAAGCCAACAGTGCTAAAGATCTCTGCCAGGAAGCGATGGCTGTTTGAGGATTTCACTGACAAATTTATTAAATCACTTAACCATCATCAGAGAGAATAAATAAGACATAAAACATTTTTTTTCTCCACATAACACATACAGGACGTTTCCAACTCAGTGAAAGGAACGAGACACGTCCGAAAACACACAAATGCATAGAGGTACTTCTACTCAATTAGAAAGAGACAACAACTACAACTTGTCTATCCCTGTTGTGAAACATACAAAGTCCTAATGTCTCTGTGATCATATTGTCCGAGGAGGGGTTGTATAAAAATAAAGACTCCACATTGATAAAATGTTATATATTGTACATAGACATTTGGCAATGACCAAAACTGGTGATATCACATTTATACACATCAGTAACAGCAATGATGGATGATGACTGGTGGAAATTTCAGACGAGCATCTTCTTTCTTGGTCTACAATACTTTACTGACTTGAATTTTTATTTGGTGAGAAGATGATAAAAAAGAAAACATGTTGTATAATTAAAAGTTATGGTCTTCTAACTACGATAGCATCCACATCAAGGCATGATATCCTTCTGTTTAATTCTGTCTCTGTCACTTTAAATTCTCCGGCTGGATTCTGATTGGCTGACAATGTTTTTATGGTTCATCAGCTGGAAACAAAAACACTCTGAAAGATATCATCACTCTGTGCTGTTATTGTCCCAGACTGAAACAGTGTCGGCCCACATCCGGTACACATTCCACACGGCCCAGATGTGGGCCGGATCTGGGCCGACACTATATTACGGTCTGGGATAGTTCTGGTGTGGATTCTGCTATTCTTTTAAATTTAGACCGATTTTTAGACCTATATCTTTATCGTTGTGTGAATGTGCCTTTAGTGTGATAAAAGCTCCTCACAATGTCCTTGTAGAAACAAACAGAAGTCCTCGAGTCTCCATCGCTAACCAATTTCCAAATGTCCAACTCTACAGAATAATAGAGATGGTTCAAGGTTCGCCATCCACTGTGTAATTCCCGTCTCTTTTCAAATGTGCATCAGATGATCCCGGCATGATATTGATTTGTTTATTTCAGTCTCTGTCACTTTAAATTCTCAGGCTGGACTCTGATTGGCTGTCAATGTTTTTATGGTTCATCAGCTGGAAAAAAATCTCTCTGGAAGTGATTCCAACGATATCGTTACTCTGTCCCGTTATTGTCCCAGACTGCAACATAGTGTCGGCCCAGATCCGGTACACGTGGATTCCACACGGCCCAGATGTGGGCCGGATCTGGGCCGACACTATGTTGCAGTCTGGGATAGTTCTGGTGTGGATTCTGCTATTCTTTTATATTTAAACCGATTTTTAGACCTATATCTTTATTGTTGTGTGAATGGTTAAAAGCTCCTCACACTGTCGTGTCCTCGTAGAACCAAACAGAAGTCCTCGTTGAGACTCGAGTCAATATCGCTAACCAATTTCCAAATGTCCAACTCTACAGAATAATAGAGATGGTTCAAGGTTCGGCATCCACATAGAAATTCCCATTGCTTTCCAAATGTGCATCAGAATTGAGCATGATCCACTTCATCCAACCAGGACGCCGGGCTTGCGGGGAAATCCGGATACCCGCCGCTGCTTCCCGTGGACAAATCCGAGCTCGGTCCGTTTCCCCCAGCCATCATTCGGGTCATGTTCTGGGCTGGGTTCTGAGACACCATGGGCAGGCCGGACTCCGGGAACACCAGGCCGGCGATGAGCGGCGGGTGTCTGGGAAGAGCCTGGAGCGAGCCTGGAGACTGCGGGAGACTGTACGGGCTGCTGGCCTGGAGGTCGTGGTACTGGTCCTGCGAGGGGATGATGTTGGTGCCGTGATCCAGAGGGAACGGTGGATGAGATCCGCCTTGACGACTCAGAGCCGGAGAGCTTTCGCTCAGACTGCTGTAAATGCTGTTGGAGTGACCCAGATCCGACATGGGCGGCTCGTCTGTGAGGAGAAACAAAATAACCAGTTTACTGACAGCAGGAAAAGTTCCAGAACATTTTAGGAGTCCATCACTTTATGGATTTAGTTTCAATTAATCTTTCATTTTTAATTAAAATTGTATTAAACAGCGTGTTCAATAACCAGTTAAACATGAAAGTATTCTTCTTTTCAAAAGTGAACGATGGATTATGCAGTTGTCAGCAGAAAAGGTTTTAAAAAACAGCTTATAATCATATTAAACTATGTTTTTTTGAAAATGTATAAATGCATTTTTCTGTGATGCGATGGATTATGGCAGTTTTTATAATAATAAAAATAATAGAAACAAAAGTGAACGATGGACAGTGTGGGGGTAACACGTTACAAGTAATTTGAGTTATGTAATCAGATTACTTTTTTCAAGTAACTAGTAAAGTAACGCATTACTTTCAAATTTACAACAAAATATCGGAGTTACTTTTTCAAATAAGTAATGCAAGTTACTTTGTTTTTGCATTTATTGACTGGCAGCTCTCCTGTCCCCATGTTGACAGAAACCGTAAGTTCACAGGCATTGTGTTCGCTGTGTAAACATGATGGTTATTGTAGTTTTAGATTAAATGTGAGCATTTACCCGTTTAGTCTTCTCACCAGTAAATGGTGCAAAAAATGCCAAAAACCCAGATGGGACATGGGCGGATAAATAAAACAACCTGTTTACTGAAAGCAGAAAAGGTTCCTTTAAAGGCAAAACATTTTAGGGGGTTCCCATCACTTTATGGATTTAGTTTCAAATAATCTTTCATTTTAATAAAAAAAGGTTTTTAAACAGCTTGTTTAAGTAACCAGTTAAACATGTAAGCATTATCCAGTAATTTAAGACATCACTCTAAAAAATGCTGGGTTGTTTTAATAAATTTTGGGTCAAATATGGACAAACTCCAACATTGGGTAAAAAATGTAATTTAAAAATGTAACCCAATGGCTGGGTTTGTCCATATTTGACCTAAAATTGGGTTAAAACAACCCAGCATTTTTTAAAGTGATTTCTCCTTATTTAACCTTTTTGACATAAAGTGTTTATTAAAGTCCCCCTGTGGTGAAAATCCTGCTTTTAATGTTGTTTATGTGTCTATGTGGTGTTTTTAATCTGCTTTAAGACAAATCATGTGTAAATTCATAAGTCGACAGCATTGCTGAGTATTTTCTCCTTAAAACTGCAGTGAACCAAAGACAGTCTCAAAAACACGCTTTGAAATCGCTGGTGTTTCTGACGTCACAAACTACCTTGTAACCAATCAGGGGTGTGTTTCCCGAAAGCATCGTTAAACAACTGTGATCCGTTGTTATCATCAGTTCAATGAGTCTGTGTTTCCCGAAACTATAGTTCTAACGAACATTCGCAAACAGCATCGCAGAGTTGTGTTTGAACGACAGATCTCGAGCTGTGGTTAGAAGCAGTTTCTTGTTTGCATGACTTGTGGACTCAATAAATCCTGATCTTATAAACACACCCCTGATCAACGTGTGATCGTCAGTGGATCTCTGAGTGAGTGAGTGAGTGGAGGCGGGGCTCATTTGCATATTCATAGAACCGCGAATACTAAATGAGGCAAGAATGTTACATTCAAGCTATTTTAAGACATTTTTTTTTTCAAGGAAAAAACTTAAATATTTCATTTTGGTGATCAAGGGTGAGTTTTAAGGCATACTGTACAAATTCTGACTACAGACTTTAAAAATTTAGAAACTTTTCTTCTGACACGCCTTTTTCCCCATCAAATATTTTAGTAATCACCATAAATAAGGTTTCATTGGAAAGCTTAAACACTCAAAATACACATCATAAAATTGAACATTGTGTTCGCATGAAAACGGTTATAAGCAGCTTAATTTTTGTGTAATCAACTTTAAATTTGGAACACTACTTGGTTTGACATATGGCACAATATTTTATATTTAGCAATTGAGGCTTTTTTTTGGGTAAAATATATATTTTGTATAAAATAAAGGTAACATACAGTATAAACTAACAATGAGCAATACTTCTACAGCATTGATTAATTAAGTCGATGTTAATCTCAACATTTACTTAGGTATTATTAAAATCAAAAGGTGTATCTAACATTATTTAATGCACTTGGAACTAACTTGAACACTTATATTCACTAACATTAATAAACGCTGTTCATCTTAGTTAATGCACTAACAAATGCTTTCACATCTTAAATAATCTGCTGAGTGTCTTCTTTAAAAAGAGACCAATTTAGGTCTGTTTTCCCCAAAAATCTTGAATTACAACCGTTGAGATCTGAGCTAAAAAAGGGGGGCGACAGTTAAATAAATATTAATGATGCAACCATAAAAATCCTTTGCTGTTTGTAATGGACCCAAGAATTATGAGCAAAAGTCTATAACTGAAAAACTGGCATGCAGTGTGATCTCTGCGAAAACACTCACTTTTCCCATTCATTTTCCAAATAGGCTTTTCAAAAAAAAAGTTCAATAAACAGTTCTTGAATAAAAGAAAATGAACTGGCTTGAACATTGCAACGCTTGACTGGAATCATGCATGCATTGACAGTGTGTACCTGTGAAGGAGACTTCTGCGTCGCTGTCCATGCCCTCCTCCTGAGTGCTGTCTTTATCAGATTTGGAGCTGCCCCGTGACCTCTTCATGTTTCTGAAGTACTGACCCCATCTCTGTCTTCCTGCATCTTTCTTCAGTCTTTTCTCCTTTGCTCTTCTGTTTTGAAACCAGACCTGGTCAGAAACATGGGTTAGTTTTCACAGCATCCCAACTGGACCTTAAACATCCACTGTAAAAAGTTTTTTTTATGTTTATTTATTATAATTTTTATTATTCATTTTTGTTCATATAAGTAACATCCACACTGGTACAAGATATGATGACATACTACTGGATAAATGTATGCACACAATTATCAAAACAGAAACAGAAAGGAAACCAGCGTTAAAGCGATCATGTGGCGGATTTGTGAATTTTGTTCGCGATTCAGTGTCTAAAAGTAAAATATTTTACATTATTTTACATTAAATGATAGTTAAGCATAAGTGCATGAAGCACTTTAAAAAATAATAAGGAATAATACATGATACTTGACTGCATGAAATAACAAATAAACGTTATGCACGAGTAAGAATTTTTTTTCTGTGAATAATTGCGTAAATAAATTAATACGGAATAATGCATGATAGCTGAATAAATGAAACAGTATAATGATGTATTCCCAGCAGCAGGTGCGCTATGCAACATTTGTCAGTAAATGTAATCTTCAGATAACCTAAAAACTGTGCATCGTTTGGTAACATTTATTAACTGGGGTTTAAACACGGAAAGACTAGAAGTGCAGATGGATAACCGCACGCTTTAGTTGTGTTTGAATGCATGTGAAACTGCCTGAGAGTGCGTTGGCGTAGCTGTACGTGTACGTGTACCTGCACCACCCGCATGTCGAGGCCGGTCTCCGACGACAGCTGCTCCCGCACGTGTCTCGCGGGCTTCGGGGAGTTGTTATACGCGTTCTTCAGCGTCTCCAGCTGCTTCGCGGTGATCGTGGTGCGGGGTCGCTTAGCAGTCGAATCCGCCTCTGGGATAGTGACACAATGATTGAGTGATTAAAAAAGGAATATATTTCTTATTCTACAATCATTGTATTTTATGACGGCATTCATTTTGAGGCGTATTTGAGGTGTAACACGCGAAATTATGACGATGCTATACTGTATTCTATTCTGTTTTGTTATCAATCATAATTTTTATAGGTTGCACGAACAAAAGTCAAGTCCTAATAGTGCTTAAATAATTGCACAGCATCACCACTTTTTATATTCTATTCTATTGTATTCTATTCTGTTTTGAGAGGTAACAAGGGTAAACTGTATTTCATATGATATATCAAATACAAAATCATCATTATTATAGGTTGCACGATCAAAAGTCAAGTCCAAATAGATTACTGCACTTCATTGCAGCAAATAAAATTATTACACATCACCACTTTTTACATTCTATTCTAATCTAATCGTTGGTGAAGTGAATTGGACATTTAGAATGCAGTTTTGTAATGTAAGTTTATCTGCTCTGTGAATGACACTCAAGGGTCTCTTTCTCTTCCAGACATCATTCCTCAATGATTCACTCGAATTATTAATTTTATATAGATTAAAAATTAAAATATAGATTTTAATTTAACAAAACAAATGCATTTCTTATTAGAAACCTGAATTTATGTTTCTTATTTCGAGATACATACCCATTCTATTCTATTCTATTCTATTCTATTCCATTTAACACTCTTACAAATGTTATTTATTGGCATCTTTATTTCCATTAAGAACTTTTTCATCGTACAAAATGGGTTTTCATATAGAGGGGAAAAAATCTTTTTATTATGAAACTGGAATTCGAATTATAAAAATGTTTTTTTTTTAAGAACTGTTTATTGAAAAGTTGTTCTTGGGTGGGGAACGCATGCAGAATGCTTCTGTGTCAATACTTAAACCCCTGTTTTGAACGTTCAGGATGTAAGTTCATCTCCTCAATGGAGACACTAACTCCTTTCCAGACTCTATTTCCAAATAAATCCCTACGTCGTCCGGTTTGTCTAGAATTAAAGCGCTGAATCCGTCTGAAAACTGCGCCGAATGCAGATCGTGTGTGTGTGTGTGTGTGTGTGTGTGTGTGTGTGTGTGTGTGTGTGTGTGTGTGTGTGTGTGTGTTCGGCTCTCACTATAACGCTTCTGTTGGCACTTATCGATCCAGAGGCCGGCGGGTTCGCAATTACCCAAGCCGGGTCAGATGTTTATGGACGAGCACGACCAGCAAGATTAAGTTCAGAGTTAAAAGCAGCAGTCAATGCGAGAACATTGAATGCAAGAAGTAAAACAATTAAGACTTAGAGAACTGTGCTTGTTCAAACAAAACTTCCCTGCTGAATCAACACGAGCTCATTGAAATGCGCATCTATAGCACGGATTGTACCTATCGTGCAATTTATACGCAAAAAATAGTTTTCACGTGCATATGATACGCACTGTAAAACCAATGCGTAGGATTAGTGGTGTGAGTACGTGCGTATAAAGTGCATCATATGCGCGCGAAAACTATTTTTTGCGGATAAATAGCACGATTGAGATTCGTACTTTCATGAGATCGGGCTGGATGGATAAAGCATATATTGCGCGTGATGTGGATGACGTACCTCTCTGTTTGGCGGTCTCGTAATCGGCTTTGCACACCAGTCGACTGTCCTCCATCAGGTAATACTCATCACCTGTGGCCAGCTGCCTCTTACACACCACACACGCGAAGCAGTGCAGGTGATACACGAAGTCCTGCGCTCTGCGGACCACCTGCGTCGGGGGGATGCCCTGCTGGCACGCGGAGCACTTGGTGCCGAACCTCCTGCGCGCGCGCACACACACACACACACACACACACACACACATTCAGATCAGACGCCATCCGAACATGATGATGAAGAACTCACTCGTACGAATTCTAATATGTTTAAAAATTCAAAAGCATCATTATTATAGGTTACATGAACAAAAATCATATCCAAATAGACCCTAGAATAATTGCACAGCATCATCACTTCTATTCTATTCTATTCTGTATCTATTATATTCTACACTATTCTATTCTATTCTACACTTAAAAAGGTTCTTTATTGGCATATTTGTCCCTATTAAGAACATTTTTCCCTTGCACAAAAGGCTTTTAGGAAAAAAATATTCAGATTATTAAAATGTAATAGTTCGTACCATAAAAAAGTGTTTTGAAAAGTTTTTCTATAGGGTGCACGGAAACCCGCGAACCCCCAGAAATGAAACCTTTATTTTAAAATTTCTATTCTATTCTATTCTTCTATTCTATTCTATTCTATTCTATAATGTTGTGTTTTGAGAGATATCAAGCGTGACATGTATTTAATATAATATATAAAATACAAAAGCATCATTATTAAAGCTTGCACGAACAAAAGTCAAGTCCAAAAAGATAACTGCATTTTATTGCACCAAATAAAATAATTGCACATCACCACTTTTTACATTCTATTCTATCCTCTATTCTATTCTATTCTACCCTCTATTCTATTCTATTCTATCCTCTATTCTATTCTATTCTATTTTGAGAGGTAACGAGCGTAACATGTATTTCATGTAATATATAAAATACAAAACCATAGCTTGCCTTGCACGAACAAAAGTCAAGTTCAAAAAGATAACTGCACTTTATTGCACCAAATTAAATAATTGCACATCACCACTTTTACATTCTATTCTATCCTCTATTCTATTCTATTCTATTCTATTCTATTCGGGTTTGAGAGGTAACGAGCGTAAATTACAAAATCATGATTATTAGGTTATAGCTTTCACGAACAAAAGTCAAGTTCAAATTGATAACTGCGCTTTATTGCACCAAATAAAATAATTACACGGCATCATCACCACTTTTACATTCTATTGTATTGTATTGTAATCGGACGGTTGGTGAAGCGCAGGCACTGATGATGATGATGATGATGATGAAGAACTCACTTGAAGAAGTCTTCTTTACAGTACACACTGTCTCCTCGACTGAAGCACTTCTCGGCCAGCTGAGACTGGCAGTCGCTGCACTTCAGACACTTGCTGTGCCAGTGTCGATCTAGAACCTTCAGGATGAAGCGATCCACGATGTGCTGGTTACAGCCCGCGCAAACTGGAACATCTGGAGAACAACACAGCGCTTCGAGTCAAATACTGGGAGAAAAAACCCGAAAAACAGTATTATTTTTTGTGCTACTGTAATTAAATAATGGGGTTTGTGGATTTAAACCAAAAAAGCATTTAGAAGATCAATTTGCGCGCTATAGGCTATGTATATATATGGGAAGGGGAAACCCGAAACGGTTCTTCTGCGAAACCTGAACCTTTATTTTTAAATGTCTATTCTATTCTATTCTATTCTATTCTATTCTATTATGTCCTATTCTATTATGTACTATTCTATTCTATTCTATTCTATTCTAGTATGCTATTCAATTCTATTATATTCTACTCTATTCTATACTATAAAAAAGGTTCTTTATGGGCATCTTTGTTTCCATTAAGAACATTTTCCATTGCACAAAAGGCTTTTGTAATGGGAAAAATATTCAGATCATTAATGTAATAATTCGTACCATTAAAAAAAAAAAAATATATATATATATATATATATATATATATATATATTAAGAACTGTGTTTTGAAAAGATTTCCTAGGGAGCACGGAAACCCCCGAAAATCGCTAAATTGAACCATTATTTTTAAATGTCTATTTTATTTTATTTATTTTATTTTATTTTATTCTGCATGCTATTTAATTTTATTCTATTCTATTATATTATATTCTCTATTCTATTCTATTGGCATCTTTGTTTCCAATTAAGAACATGTTTGCATTGCACAAAAGGCTTTAATAGTGGAAAAAAAATCTTCAGATTATTAAAATGTAATAAGTCGTACCATAAAAAATATTATTTTAAGTACTGTGTTTTGAAATGGTTCTTCGCGGAAACCCACAAATGGAACCTTTCTTTTTAAATGCCTGGTCTATTCTATTCTATTATATTCTGTAAATACTTAAACCCCTGTATTGAACGTTTAGGATGAACATATCCAGTGGTGTCCAGTGTAAGTTCATCTTGTTAATGGAGACACTAACTCCTTTCCAGACTCTATTTCCAAATAAATCCCTACCCGAATTGTCTAGAATTAAAGTGCTGAATCTGTCTGAAACTGCGCAGAATACAGATTGTGTCCTTCCGGATAATATTATTGCCTGCCCGAGTAATAAGTCACAGAAGTCCGAAAAGATGTGCATTTCATTTGTTTGTTAGTGTGGTTTTATTTACTCATATGAAACCAATTAATCTCATAAACACTAGTCATCATTTGTGTCTTCTTGTTCATTACAAGTGAACCATATCGAGCAAGCTCTGCTTTCAGAGAAATAACAAACCCGATAATATTCATAACACGATATGATTGCGCCTTCTGTTTTCTATATGCATGAAACAAGCTCTGCTTACTGAACAATTACAATTATTACAACTATGTCTAATAATCAAAAAAGCACCAAAAAAAATCAAAGAACGATAAAATGACAAGAAATTGATAAAATGTAACGATACGAAATAAAAATAATTCCAGTGTTATAGATTATTTTTATTATTAGGCCTATTATTATTATTATTATTATTATTATTAAATAAAATAAAGTGTTAAATGTAAAATAATAGTTTATAATAAAACCGTCATTAGGCCTAATGTATTATTATTATTATCATCATTTTAAATGAATAGTAATACGATATCTACTGTATTAATTGTATTATTATTATTATGATACCGTGTTACAGCATGTCTCAGTCTCGTGATAAATCAACTCGATGTTTATTACAGTAATCATTCTAAAACTGAGAACACGTTCACTTTATGTTGATTCAATAAGTGTTTATGATGTCAATCTAAACTTGTGTTAAAAAAGCAACAACATTTGCATTGCAGAGGTGCATAAAGCACATAAAATAAAAAAACTTGAATAAATATAACAAAAATACAACTCATTATTATTAGTAATAATAATAATAATCGTTTCTGTTGTTGTTGTTGTTGCTGTTGTTATCTTCAAAACAGCAATTTTCATTAGCTCATATTGATAAGTATGCTGGTAAAATTTCATAAACATATTTTATTACATATTTTTCACTGTATCAAATTCAGCTGAGCATTTCAAGAAATGACCATCCACTATATACAGTATACACTCAACTCGAGATATCCTGTACTTGTTTGCTATAGCAATTAAATAAACAAGGCCACATCGCGTTTATCTAACGCATCCTCTCTGACATCATCAGACACGTCATCAACAGGTGCACGAGTATCAATTATTCAATCAATCTCTAATGATTAGTCTATAATAACGGACTGAAATGGTTTCTGTCCTCCTGCAGCTTCTTCTCTCTGTTTCTGCAAAACTGTCATTATTTCTCATATCATTCGTTTCTTTAAACACACCGAGGACTTTTCGATAACTGAGAACAAACCAAACAATGCTTTTGCACCTTAATATCCCTCGCGCGCGTGAGATTTGTTGAAGCAGACATATGTTGTTTTGAGCCGCTGTTTCAGATTTAATCCACCGACACACAATCATTTAATCCGAGTATTAGAGGCGCGCGAGAAGCGTTACAGGAGAGATGTGAAATTACGCAGAAAAGATTGCGGCTAAATCAGATATCGGCTGTAATTACCTACATCTATTAAAGTTAAACACACACGGAGTATCAAAGCGGCCACTCTCAGAAAACGCAAATCAATCTGCCAAACCCAAAATCAAAACTCCAAAGCAGGAGTGTGTACCTTTCCGCAACTCCTCTGTGTGCGTGAGTAAAGCCAAGAGCATCTCCGGCGAATCCCGAGCCTTGTTCTGATCCATTCTCATTATCCCGATGAAGGGTGACTAAATGCATGCGATAATAATCCCAGAGTTACATGCAAATCAGAACTGGGAGAACAAGAGGAAAAACGCGCGTGCCAGAGACAGATGCGTCGCGCGCTGGGTTTCGGCGCCTTGTGGCTTTTGACGCGCGACAGAAACGCCGCCTCCTCTGATGACCATCACCTGGACAAAACCACAATCCAGAGGCAACACCAACTTTCTTTGCTAAACCACGTCCACAAGATATTTCATGAAGCATATAATCCTTCTTTTGCGCGCGCGACACGTAGAAACGCGCACGTTTTAATTCCCAAACCGTATAATGCATTCAACTATTCACATGATGAGCAGCGATTAGAGTGTTTCCCCACACAAAAGCAGGTGTGTGTCCATCTGACAAATCTCCATCTTCATGTTTTAAATACTCATTGTAAACCAAACAAAACCGCTGCAATTAATGAAGAAGCGCGCGACACATGAAACCCGTACAGTTTTATTCCCAAACCAAACTATATGCCATAAATGTGTCGTATGGTGCATTAAACTATTCACATGATGAGCAATGATTAGAGTGTTTCCCCACACAAAAACGTGTGAGTCCATCAGACAAATCATCTTCATAGACCCGAACTGTTCAAAATACCAAACAAAACCGCTGCTATTAATGAAGAAGCGCGCGACACATTTCTAATGCACCCCATGAGAAAATGCATTCATACATTTTGTACTTCCATTCACATAAAATTAAATGAGTGCATGGCCAAAAACGGTGCATATCATCAGTCTCTGAATTACTTTCGACAGACAAATAACACACATTACACGATGAAATTGAGGTTATTTAAATCAAGCCATTTCCATGCATTATTTTTCTACTAAAAGCGGACAATATATTCTGACACCGACTTGTTTAGTTTATTAAATACACTTAATAAACGCAAAACGCAAATACAAAACGAATTGATTATTAGAGTGATACACTAAAAATGAATCCGGCCTGTAATTTATCGCAATGCTTTTTACTTCTTCAGAGCGATAAATGTTTAGAGTAACTTTTTAAATCCAGATCGTTCAATTTTCCTACATTGATTCGAATCGGACAACTGTTTGCTTTAGGAAAGAAAAGACAGTTGTGTGAAATGCTGATCGAGCTGATCAACATCCAGATGAATTTTATCGACACTGATCTGCTGTGCCTTGGGAAATCAGCTTTAGTGCCACATGATAAACTCAAAATCAATGCCACATTTGCCTGGATTTTCTGACGTTATGAAGCACGTGTCGGTGAAAGTGCCGCAATGTTCCTCCTTTACTTTCAGCTTCATTATCTTTATGTCATATTGACCTGATCTCCTTTGATGTAGCAAAATCTGGCGGGGAAAAGCACATTTTTGGCCACGTCATTCATTTCGAATTTATTTTTATTTTTTAAAAAGGTTAAAATATTTTGCTGTGTGATCGTTTTTGCGAGTAAGACGATGAACAACAGCGTGTAGTTACTTGTAGTATTTAAGCCACATGTTGTTAGTAATTAATAATTATTCACATTTAAAACATTACGACTGTCAAATATCAAAGAAAACCCCGCGATGTGAGGATATTTACTTAAAGGCCGTTTGAATGGACAGAATGCATTTAGGAAAACACACACATATAGTGTTTAATGTAGTTTTCCAGAGCAGGTGTGTGTGTGGTTCAGGTGCTGCACCTGTTGAACGGAACCCGATACCTGTTGGGCTTTTAAAGTGCTCGTGGACGAGCTTCGGTCCACTCGTGGGTCTCTCATGGCAACGGTGACGGCACGCGCTTCACGTCTGTTCCGCGCGCTAACAATGTTGCTCATTACATATTCATACGGCATCCGACAGACGGGTGTTCAGAGAAAAAAACACAACTTAGGAAAGTTAAAAAAGATGATCATCATAATCAATTAAAAAGTGTTTGGTGTGTAATTATTAGCTATTCAGATCATTGTTTCAAGGCTTGTTAAAAGCACAAAGACATCTGAAAGAAATGTCAGTACAAAATAAGAAAAAAAGAAAAAAAAGGTTTGTTATTGGCATCTGTGGTACTTTATAGTGGAAAAACGTTCTTTAGATTTTTAAAATGTTCTTTACACTAAGAAAACATTGTTAATGGGAACCAAACCGGCACTTCAAGCATCGCTGCGTAGAAACCGTTTCGGAACCTTCCTTTTTAAGAGCGCATATAATGACACCAGGCTGTAATAGTTAAAATTGATTTATTAATATCTTAGTATAGTAGTGTCTTTGAAAACATGAACATTTCTAGATAATGTCCACTCAAACAGGCCATCGATGCCGCGATGAAGCACAAGCGCTGTGATATTTAGCCGGTTTTCTGGCCGATTGTTGCTCTTGTGCTTGATTGACAGTCACTGATCAGTGTATCATTTTATAAACACATTCCCTGTTAAATCGCGCAAAGGAAATAAAGCATAGCTCTCTTACCTTGACTCGAGCTGTACCTGCTGTAATTTCCAGCATTTTGACAACTTGATCCCGGATGTTCTAACAACATTCTGACACAGATTAAAATACGCGAACTGGATGATAATTATGGTTAAGAAAAAAACATAAAAAACGAATATGAGTGGGAGAAAAAAGAAAAAGAAAAAAGAAGAGCGGTCAAAATGCCCAGCAAAATAATTAATAAAAAACCGCCACGGGCTCCTCGGTGTTTCGGTTCGCTCTACAACTTCTCAAATGTCTCGATTGAATCGTCGTGTTGTTCTGGAGTCTGAGGGAGGAGGAATCCTGATGACCTGCGCTGGTTTAGCATCACAAAAGAGCCGGAGCTCTGCGTGCGTGTGTGTGTGTGTGTGTGTGTGTGTGTGTTTATGTGTCTCTGTCCGCGGTGCTGAAGGAGTTCCTGAAGGCGTGAACACAACACACACTGAGCAGCAGCAGACACGCGCTCTCTCACACACACACACACACACACACACACACACACACACACACACACACACACACACACACACACACACACACACACACACACACACAGACACACACAGCCGCCCTCCGCGCGCTTCCCCGAACCCGACGCTCCTCCCGAGCGTCTCAAACGGCGCGTGTCCATCTGACAGACGAGAGACTGACTAACAACTTCTGTTTCCTATCTATCTATCTATCTATCTATCTATCTATCTATCTATCTATCTATCTATCTATCTATCTATCTATCTATCTATCTATCTATCTATCTATCTATCTATCTATCTATCTATCTATCCTTAAATTAAAGGGTTAGTTCACCCAAAAAAATTAAATTCTCCAATATTTTACTCACAATCAGAGTTATATTAAAACATATCCTGGCTCTTAAGCTTTATAATGGGAGTGAATGGTACCTGAGATTTTTTGTATAATTTATACATTTATAAATTCTAATTTATGACTTCCGGTAACGAAGAGTGACCTCTGACCCGACGCATGACATAGAATGTAAGTAGTTTTTTATTTATTTATTAGCTGTGCTTGCCAAAGGCAAGGCACTCACTATTGTTATTGCTCATACTTAAACTTCGGCACGCTACTCCTCCCGCACCATTTGTCTTAGACCCATGAATGAGGTGTCAAATCGACCCATTTATTGAGGAGAGGTGTGCCCTGGTTTTTTATAAGCGATCGAGTGTACTATGTTCATCCGGCGGGCGATAAATTGATCGAAAAAAGTTCCATAGAACATTGGCACAAAATTTGTGAGATCATATCTTTGGATCAGAAGATCAGAAAGACTTGGGGTTGGGCTATTTTGACTCGGCCTATCAAGTAGCCAATAAGTAGTGACATAACAACTTAATAGCCGCGCCATAGCAACCAGTTACAGGACCCTAGCAACCATTAAACAAAATAAACAAGCAAAATCTCAGCACCAGAACATTGTAGAAACACAGAGTTGGCCTTTTTCGACTCAGACTGGCAAACAGTCTTTAAATATCAACCCATAAACCGTGTAAGTAAGCAAACCCTAGTAACCAGAAAGAGTATCCTGGCAACCGTACAAACACATGAATAACCTGTACCTCAGCAGCAGAACATCGTATAGACATGGAGGTTGCAGCCTGATCTCATGACAATGCATCTCTATAGCACGCATTGTGTTTGTCGGGTAATTTATACGCAAAAATGAGTTTTTACGTGCATATGATACGCAGTTTTCGCATGCATTTGATTTTTTGCGTGTAATACACATGCACCCCACACCACTGCACTTAGTGTGACCGGGTTGGGAGGTGGCCTCGTTTGTTTTGTTTTTGTTTTCGAAAATGTGTAAATATCACCATGGTAACTGTGTTACCACACCCTAGCAACCGAGTGCCCAGTTTTGCCACTGCAAGCACCACTCACATTTTATTCAGAATATGTATACATTCTAGTTTTTATTATCATTGCAAACCGTACAGAGATATTAATGATAAACAACTTTGTATACAATACACAAAATATATCAACAATATCTTCAATGCCATCTGAACATGCAGGAGAGAAAAAAAGTTAAAAATAATTTGCTGAAAAAAGAAAAATAACAAAGGAAAAATAGGAGAAGATAGAAAAAAAAGACCATGAGTGTAAGATATTATTTTATACATCAGTTAAAATGTACACATTAAAGTCATTACAAATTTAGGTTGTTTTAGAATATAGGAGTAGCGCAAGTTTAGCTCGCAGTTCAGACAACAAAGTCAAGCTCCTCCCACATTATCTCTGTAGAAATTCTCCTTTCAGATGTATAATTCGTGACTGGTGTTTTGTTTTGCTCTATCCTCTGCGCTTCCGTGTTCATTAACATGTCATGCGTCGGGTCAGAGGTCACTCTTCCGCAGAAACTGAATATGAAAAGTAATTCTAAAGCATTTATTAATCTTAGTTAATGTTAATTTCTACATTTAATAATACATTATTAAATCAAAAGTTGTAACTATTATTTAATGAGCTGACATGAACTAACAGTAACAAAGAACAATAACTTATGTAACAAATGTAGCTATTGCTCATTGTTAACATTAGTTAATGCATTAATTAACATTAACTAATGACACCTTATTGTAAAGTGTTACCTATTGTTATTTATAATGCTTTAATGTATTTAATGTTCAGATCTTTTTGTTATAAGAAAAAAAGTTGTTAAACCTGTTATAGGTATGACGACACTTTTATTACAACTTATTTCAATACCGTGATAATACCGTATCGTATACCATGATAAAAATCAGGAATTATCGCAACATAGAAATTTGATACTGTCACACACACACACACACACACTCTCGCACTCTCACACACTCAACACACAAAACACACACGCACGCACAGACGCACACACACATGCGCGCGCACACACACACGCACGCGCACACACACCAACACACACACACGTCTCTCTCAGGTCCAGCTCTTGTATCTGCTGCGTTCCTCTCATCTCAGTATTGCTGAAGTGTTTCTGCACCTGAGCCCCACTTACAGGCCCATTTCAATCAGGCTTTAATAGACCTGTGTGTGTGTGTGTGTGTGTGTGTGTGTGTGTGTGTGTGTGTGTGTGTGTGTGTGTGTGTGTGTGTGTTTGGCGTTTGCTCTGGTGGCGGAGCTCGAGCTCATCGCAGATGATCAGGAACACACACATCCTCGCTGCTCTCCAACACTTGAAGCTCCTTGAGGATCAAAACTATATATCATTCTGGAGTGCAATGTCCAGGTTTTTAAAATGATTGTGCATTTAAGGGCTATGAACATCATACATGTCTTTATGAGGACAGATGGATGAATGATAGAGTCTCTGGAGATACAGGATCAGATGAAAGCAGATGCATCATATTCTGTATTCCAAGTTTTTTTCCTACACAGTTAGTCAGATGTGCTCAGTTCATGAGCAATATAATCTAAATCCACTCGCATGCACAGAGATAGCAACACATGCATGTATATATTTAAGAAAAATGTGTTATTTGTTTTTCTATAAAGTAAAAAAAAAAAAAAATATATATATATATATAAACATTATATACATGCAAATATTTCTTAAATGTATAGATGCATATGTGTGTATTTACAAATACAAAATAGTTATACATAGTACACACACATATATTATGTAAACACAAACTTTTATTTTGGATGCGATTAGTCGCGATTAATAATTGCCCAGCACTAAATATGTGTGTGTGTGTGTGTGTGTGTGTGTGTGTGTGTGTGTGTGTGTGTGTGTGTGTGTGTGTGTGTGTGTGTGTGTGTGTGTGTGTGTGTGTTATGTAGACCTGTTAAATCTGCTAATATTTTGAAATGCACCATCATATCATAATGTCTAAAATAAATGTGCTTGATATAAAACAGCAGGAGCACTGAAGCACAGGCCATAAATCAAGTTAACAATCTGTAGGCTAACGATGACCTGGGTGTATTTGAAAGATGATGATTTCTATTCCTTTATTTGACTAATGTATATGTGCTATATTATTCGCTCTATTGCTTTAGCTCTAGATTAACAGTTTACTAAGAAAAGCCTGATTTGCTCTGTAAATTCAAAGTGAGGCGCGGAGCTTCTTATGCATTGCTGCATGCTGACATTGATTGCAGCCTCGTTATGAATGCATGCATGAGGAACAGCGCATGCGCAGTAACGTAGTGAAGGTAAGAGCTGCCAACAGCTGTGGAAAAAAACCTATAACGTTCTGCAGGAAAAAAATTCTTGATTAAAAAAAACGGAAGAAAGAAAACAAGGAGCGCGGTGGTAAAAAGGGGCGGGGCTACAAAAGATAGCTAATCAGCTAATGAATGATAAAAACATTGACAACCAATCAAAATCCAGCTTGCTTTAAAGAGCGCGAGCGTCAGACAAAACTGAAGCGCGCGCTTAGAATAAACAGATTATTATCGTGCGTTAAAGGTGCAGTTTGTAAATTTTAGCAGCATCTAGTGGTGAGGTTGTGAATTGCACCCATCAGATGTTACGGTGGCCGACAGGAAGTGATGTCGTCGTCTGAGACAGCAGAGAGTAGCCAGTTAAACAATGAGGTATCTTTACAAAGATAAATTAAGAAATGATTTTTACTTAATTATTCAGTAAAACGATATGTTATTGTGAATATTATTGTTACTTGTTCATCATTGTGTCAGTGTTTTATTCACTGACTTTAGCAGCTTCTTTACACTTCTTTAACCACGGTAGAAACATGTCGATGTAAGCGGACAGACAGCGTAGACAGAAATGCTCATTCTAAGATAATAAAAACATAACGGTTCATTATGTAAGGTCTTTATACACCACTGAAAACTTAGATATGTAGCCTATATATTATAGCATTTCTGTCAACAGATCCTCCTAAATATTACACAATGTACCTTTAATGTGGATTTAAATAGTTTTCATTATAGTATTAGTTTTTGGTGTGAACTGGAATCAACTTTGAGGCATTATACACATACACATGGCATGCAGCTTCTTCATACTACGGATTGATGCTCTCAAAACATACAATCAAACGTGTCTGTTAAATGCATTCTGTGCACAGCGTGTGAAGTCTGTATGCACAGAATAATGGGATAATCTGTCAAAAATGAGCATCACACAACCAGATCTCACTGCATTCCTTTCATTCCCAGTGTGACAAATGAAGCAATATCAATCGCGATGCTTAATATCTCATTAATATCTCACAAAATCCATTATGACTAGCTGAATTAAACATGCAACATAGCGTTGGATAACGATGCATTATTCACATTTTATTATTATTTGTAAGTATAGACTGTATACAGTATGTAATACTGCAATGCATTTGGAACATAGATGGATTAAAAGAAGAAAATATTAAAGAGAATTAATGTTAATATGGTGTCTGTCTGGAGTTATCAGCAATAAAGCGAACTTCATCTATCCATCTTGTTTACACTTTATTTCCGTTCTCACACACTTCTCAAAATAGTAGACACAATACAACTCTCGCATGAATGCAACACACAATATTTATGCAAATCTTTAGATAAAAATAAATCATACAAAGAGTGTGTAGTAAGTGTACTGAGCAGCTTTTCAGTGAAACATTATTGGCCAGAGCTAAATAAAGTAAAATAGGGACAAGAGTATAATAACAGTATATATGCAATAGTGGAAATCATTAAATACAAATAGAGTAGGAAGTAAATGCATTGGTAACACTTTACATTAAGGTTAAATATAACAATGAACAATACTTCTACACAATAATGTTAATGTCAACATTTACTTCACTTCATTTCTCACAAACGTTTGCAAAATGCAAATCTTTCGAACAAAGAAGAAGTAAATGCATTGATAACACTTTACAATTATGTTTAAATTAATACAGCAATGAACAATATACTTCTACAACGTCTTAGTTAATGTCAACATTTACGAAAACATTTTTTTTAAGATCAAAAGTTGTATCTGTTTACATGCCGTAAAAATATATTGCTCATTGTTTGTTCATGCACTAAATAATATATAAATATGCAATTGTGCAAATCAGTAGATACAAATATAAAAAGTGAATGCGTTGCACTTTCACTCTAAAAAGTTCAGTGTTGTTTTAACTCAAATTTAGGTCAAATATGGACAAACACAGCCATTGGGTTCAATTTTTAATTACATATTTAACCCAATGATTGGGTTTGTCCATATTTGACCCAAATTTGGGTTAAAACAACCCTGCACTTTTTAGAATCAGGTTTTACGTTAACTACGTTAACATTAACAAAGATGCCGTAGAACTATTGTAGTTAATGTCAACATTTACTAAAACGATTTTTTAAGATCAAAAGTTGCATCTGTTAACAGATGCTGTATAAATATTGCTCATTGCTTGTTCATGCACTAAATAACGTTAGTTTATAGTGAAGTGCGTTTGCTCATCTTCCCGTGTGCGTATGCATGTATTAATAAGCATGTAAAGCGGTGGCGGTGTCGTGCGCTGGTCAGAGGTTGAGCGGGCCGGTCCTTACACCAGCTCTCCATTGTGTGTGTGTCACAATCAATCACGCCCGTGAATGGAGTGTGTTGTGCGGGGAAGGAGGGCACCAATCACACGCCTCATTAAACAGGCTTGGTTCCTCAACGTAGATCCGCGATCACAGGCCTGTGAGCAGCGACTTCAGGAGTCTCTGGACCGGTTCGGATGAGGAACGAAAGGTTTATGTCTAGCTCCACGAACACGACGAGGCTTGGAGAGTCGCGTCCCGGTCCGCTCGCTTCACGCCGGGGCTTTTGTTGACCCGTACGGCTGAGCGCAGGAAACTCTCATTGTCCTGAAAGTGTGTCCATCTGGCAGGTTTCAGTGGCTCCTCGAGCAGCTGGAGAAACTGTCCAACCGCTCTCTACCGGCGTCCAGCGAGAGCTGACCGTTCACAGGGTCATCGGGTCGGGACGGGCCACACCGCCGGCCTTTTGTTCACTCGTTTCCTACTGTAACTGTCTGCATGAGATTAGCTGTGGGACACAACCCTGTAAAAGCTGGAGCACAGTCAGAGTTTCAGTGCAATTATTCCTATCCACGTGAATTCTGGGTTTGGTTGCACTTTATTTTAAGGGGACAATATGTATTTACTATAGACTTATAGGGTTACGGTTTGGTTTATTTGCAATTATGCATCATTTACACTCTAAAATATGGACAAACCCAAACATTGGGTTAAAATTTTAACCCAACGGCTGTGTTTGACCATATTTGACCCAAACTTGGGTCGAAACAACATAGCATTTTTTTAGAGTGTGCTGTTATTACTATAGAGTTAGGGTTTGGTTTAGGGTTAGTTACTTGTAATTATGCATAATTTTGTGTTAGTAAGTATTAAAGTAACTACGTCACCTTAAAATAAAGTGTTACCCACTTTAAAAAAAGAATACTTTAATGCATTAAATTAAAATAATACTTAAATTAAAGTCACTGTAAAGACATGTATAATGTCACAAAATATTCTATTTCAAATAAACACTGTTATTTTGAACTTTCTATTGATCAAAGAATCAAATTAAATAACTATATGTATTTACTATTGAGTTAGGGTTTGGTTCAGGGTTAGTTATGCATAATTTACTGTTATTAATATAGTAAGTACTATAGTAATTATGTCACCTTAAAATAAATGGTGATCACTGTGATTCATTATTTCAGTGCAATTATTTGTATCGATGTGGATTTTGTGTTTGGTTACACTTTATTTTAAGGTGACGTAGTGATATTAATAACTATATGTATTTACTATAGCGTTACGGTTAGGGTTTGGTTCAGAGTTAGTTACTCGTACTTATGCATAACTTACTGTTATTACTATAGTAACTATACCTTAAAAAAAAGTGTTACACACTTTTTTTCTTTTATTCACCAAGGACGCATTAAACTGATCAAAAGTGACAGTAAACACATTTATAATATCACAAAATATTCTATCTCAAATAAACACTGTTCTTTTGAACTTTCTATTCATCAAATAACCCTGAAATGAAATAAAACGTATCACAGTTTTCACGAAACTGTATTCATCACTGATTATAATCATAAATGTTTCTTGAGCATCAAATCCTCATATTATAGTGATTTCTGAAGGATCATGTGACACTGAAGACTGGAGTAATGATGCTGAAAATTCAGCTTTGATCACAGGAATAAATTACACTTTATTAAATATTCACATAGAAAACAGGTATTTTAAATTGTAATAATATCTCACTATTTTTACTGTATTTTTTTAAATTAAAAACACTCCACTCCAGACTCCAAACCACGCTTATGTCCAAAAGAGCGTCACATTAAACCCTGCTCATGTGTTGACAGACTCTTGACACTGAAGTCTCAGAGAGCGACTGCACTTCTCCTGCATCAAACCTCCTAATATTGAGATGCTAATGATGAAGCGCATAAAGGCACAACTGCCATCCAGAACAATGGCCTTTAGCTCACGACTCGACACATTTACAGCCCAGCATGTGTCGCTCGCTTCATCCTCAACAACAACTGTCCACGGCAGGCCTTTTTATTCCTCCGTGACCCGGAAGACCCTTTCTTTATCTCCAGGAGCTTGTCTGAAAGAGCAAAAGCAACACACTTCAGGTCAGACACATTACGAGAGGTCAGAGGTCAAAGCCC
Source organism: Siphateles boraxobius (assembly GCF_051911475.1). Classification (NCBI taxonomy): domain Eukaryota; kingdom Metazoa; phylum Chordata; class Actinopteri; order Cypriniformes; family Leuciscidae; genus Siphateles; species Siphateles boraxobius. The sequence continues at coordinate 523,992 of NW_027509194.1, forward strand.
TTAGGAGAAGTTAACACATCCTTCTGCTGACCTGCTCAGTCTAGGTGGTCTGATCTTATACCTGCACAAAACAACCAGAGAATCCACTGAAAACAGGACAAACAACGGTGAATCTCGTGCTAAAAATGTCTTATTTCACTCCAAGAAAGAAATCTGATTGCATAAAGAGAACAAAGCCTATTTTCAAGGCTATTCAAGGAACTATTGTCATGTTAGTTCAGCAGCGCATCCTCCTCTGGATGTTGTCATTTATATTAGCCCTATGATTATTTGTAATTGCCATTAGATTCTTATTGCTGAGATACAGTGATGTTTATTTAAATCAGAATTAATTCAAAGCAGTATATGTGGGGGGATCTTCTTAAATGTCACAAAGATAGTCATTGAAACACATTAAATGTTAACTGAAATAAAGTATAAAAAAGTTCTAATAACTACAACTAAATATAAAAAACAAGTTATAAATAATAAAATGACAAAATCACACATACAAATTACTAAAACTTTAAAGTCCCCTGTAGTCAATAATTTCATCCCTTAAATCTTTCTTCACCAAAATGTCATATTTAAACGTTTTATCATTGAAAAATGTTTTAAGATATCTTGAATGTAACTCGACACCCTTGCCTCATTTAGTATTCGTGGTTCTATGAATATGCAAATGAGACCCGCCTCCACTCACGCACTCACTCAGAGATCCACTCGTTGACGATCACACGTTGATCTGATTGGTTACAAGGTTGTTTGTGACGTCAGAAACACCAGCGATTTCAAAGCGTGTTTTTGAGACTGTCTTTGGTTCACTGCAGTTTTAAGCAGAAAATACTCAGCAATGCTGTCGACTTGTGAATTTACACATGGTTTGTGTTAAAGCATATTAAAAACACCACATAAACTTTATGAAAACTAGATTTTTCACCACAGGGGGACTTTAACTAAACAGAAAAGCACAAAAAGTAATGTGAAATATTAACAAGAACTAGATGATACTGAAATAACAATGACGTTTTCATGTGATAATAAGTCTCATCTGTTGGTGTGTATATGAAAATCATTCAGAAATGCAAAAATGTCCCTGTTTCAGCGCACACATGAAATTACCAAAATCCAGTCATGCATTATCATTCATCATTTTATTTTTCATATATTTCGGATTTTTACATAAATCACGTGTTTGAAGCAAAAGCTTAATATGTGATACATCCAGTGCTTTTTAACCTCTGAGCAGAGCACACTAATGATGGATGTCACGAATCCCCTCTGAAATTAATGTATTTATTATTTTGTAATTTATCTGCTTCCTAATCACGCCGTGTGTCAGTGAATCAGGACAAATGGGCTGTCGTGAAGAGCTCAGGGGTCATGCGCTCAAAAACACGCATTTATCATTATTATATGTCATTATTGCCGAGCCACTCTTGATTAGAAAACAAATCATCCGACACTTTCCAATCACACAGGTGTAAAGCAGGTTTGTTTGTTTATTTATAGGAAAGGGACAAAGCATTTTAATGAACATTAGTATAAAATACAAAATGTAAACGAGCCGGATTATAGCAACAGTGCTAATTTACATCCGTCATTGTTTTCCTGGGATTGAGGGATGTCTTTCCTCTCGTCTCGTGTGTGTTTTGGGAAGGGGAGGTGGTCTGGGTCAAGAGGGGGACATGTCGTGTTTTTCTTTTCTTTCCACGGACAGCAGGATTTAGGAATCACACATCTCCCGACCCATAATCCCACAGTCTCAGACTCATGACCCACTTTCCTGGAGGAGACAAAACAATAAAACTCCTGACTTCAATAAAGCACAGTTGCTCAATCCTCATCCGTGCACTGCAAACATGCTTTCTTACTCAGTATTTTTGTCTTGTTTCCAGTGCAAATATCTAAAAATCCTTAAATCGAGATGCATTTACTAGATGAATAAAATGCCATACGACATTATGTCTTGTTTTCTGGGGAAATTAATCAAAATTAGTTGAGTTTTTGCTTAAAACATGCCAAATTATCTGCCTATAAGAAAAAAAATCTTAATTCAAACAGAAACAATATTTTTCTTAACCCATTAGCAGATAATTTTGCATGTTTTAAGCAAAAACTCACTTAATTTTGATATATTTCCCCTGAAAACAAGACTTAATGTCGTATTGCATTTTTATTACTTTAGTAAATGCATCTTTATTTAAGAATTTTTTGATATTTGCACTGGAAACAAGAGAAAATACATATTTTTTGTGCAGTGTGAGATCGAACACATATGAAGCAGAAACACTGAAGAGATTTATGCATTCATCAAAAGCGATGCATTCATATATCTGAAGCGACTTGCATTGCATTCAAGATATATTTCATAATTTCATGCATTGTATTTTTCCGCCTAATCTCATATTCTTTCCTCTTTTGTAGTATTTGTTAACATTAGTGGAAAACACAAATGCTCATTGTTAGTATTAAATGATATTGCACAGATACAACTTTTGATTTTATACTTCATGGACAATGGACAAACCCAATCATTGGGTTAAATATCTAATTAAAAATTGAACCCAATGTGTTAGTATAAGTTGAAATTGACATTACGTAAGATTAATAAATGCATTAGAATTATTTTGAATGTTAATTCAAGTTAACGTTAACTAATTTTAACAAATGTCAAAAATGTAAATGTTAAAATTTCAACAACCTTATTGTAAAGTGTTAAGCATTACTTTTCAATTCATGCATTCGCTGGGCATCAAGTTCAGAAACACCTGACAAAACATATACATTTAAGTACTGAGAAATATTAATGAACTACTACAGGATTAGGGTTTGGGTTAGGATTAGTTGCATGTAATTATGCATAATTTACTGCATTACTTCAGCAAGTAACATATGTAAATTGGCACTGTAAAATAAAGAGCAGTACATCAGGATTTCTCTGACAGATCTTACAGTTGAAGTTTAGCATTAAAGGAAGTCACAGTGTTTTCATGTTAAAGCTTCTGAGAAAAACTCTTAAAGCGGAGGAGTGTGGATTCCTGGGATCCTATTCAATTCCTTCTTATAATCCAGCATTTAGCGCAGATCATCCATCGGCATAAAGGGATAAAAGACGCTTCTTTATGGAAGTGGGACAGGCACAAGACAAACACGAGCTGGTGTTGCGCAGACAAGCTGCTTTGGTCTGGTTTAGGAACAACCTAGCAAATGCCTAGCAACCACTCAGAATACCTTAGCAACTGCTTAGCAAACACCTAGAATACTTTAACAACTGCATAACACCACAGCAACCACCCAAAACACCCTAGCAACCCCCCATAACACCATAGCAACGCCCTAGAAACCACCTAGAACACCTTATCAACTGTCTAGCAACACCCAAGCAACCACACAGGATACCCTAGCAACATCATTGCAACCATCCAGAACCTAGCAACCACCCAGCAACACCATTTTAACCAGCCAGAATACCTTAGGAACGCCTAGCAACACCATAGCAACCACCCAGAACACTCTAGCAACCACCTAGTAACATAATGAAGAAGCGCGCGACACATTTCTTAGCACCCGTGAGAAAATGCATTCATACATTTTGTACTTCCATTCACTTGAAATTAAATGAGTGCATGGCCAAAAACGGTGCATATCATCAGTCTCTGAATTACTTTCGACAGACAAATAACACACATTACACGATGAAATTGAGGTTATTTAAATCAAGCCATTTCCATGCATTATTTTTCTACTAAAAGCGGACAATATATTCTGACACCGACTTGTTTAGTTTATTAAATACACTTAATAAATGCAAAACGCAAATGCAATACAAATTAATTATTAGAGTAACAAGACAAACACAAGCTGGTGTTGCGCAGACAAGCTGCTTTGGTCTGGTTTAGCAACAACCTAGCAAATACCTAGCAACACCATTGCAACCACCCAGAATGCCTTAGCAACTGCTTAGCAAACACCTAGAATACTTTAGCAACTGCATAACACAATAGCAACCACCCAAAACACCCTAGCAACCCCCATAACACCATAGCAACGCCCTAGCAACCACCTAGAACACCTTATCAACTGCCTAGCAACACCCAAGCAACCACACAGGATACCCTAGCAACACCATAGCAATCACCCAGAACACTCTAGCAACCAACCCCCATCCAGACCAAATCTAGCAACCACCTAGCAACACCATAGCAACCAGCCAGAATACCTTAGGAACACCTAGCAACAACTCACAACACCCTAGCAACCAACCAGTATATCCAAGCAACAACCTATCAACACCATAGCAACGACCCAAGTACAGTTTTGCGAAGGTAAGCACCACTCAGGTTTTCTTCAGAAAATATAGGCCTAGATGAAAAAAAATTTATTCAAAAAAAGTTTTAATTTTAATTTCACATTTTTAAACCTTTACTTTTAACTTTATTTTTATTTCAGTTAACTGCCAAGGCAACATTTCTAATCTTTGTTTAAACTTGTTTTAAGTTGAAGGTTTTCAATCTAATATTTATATTTAATTTTATTTCAGCTTTATTTCAGTTCCTGAATTTTTTTAATTCGTTTGACTTATTTTAGTATCAGTGAGATACTTATTATAGTTTTCACTAATTTGAATTATACTTTTATATTTCTCGTTGTCATTTGAAATTTAGTAAAATTTTTAGTCATTTTCTTGTATTTGGTCAAAATGCCTGTATAGTTTTGATCTTTATCTCCATTTTATAGTTATTTTAGTACTTCTAGTTAAGCATATATTTTATTTTTGTAATGTTTAAGAAACAAAAATGCTATATATATATATAGTGTTGGTAAAGTGAAAGGCGCACGAGCTCCACGGGATGGCTGTGCTGGTTTGGCTCCATCTGCTGAAACCTGAGTTAGTCAGAAGGTTACTTTTGTGATGGTAAACCTGCTGCCATGGTAACGGCGGTAACCGTATCCGCTCGAGTCTCTTCAGCATCTGCTCTTCTCACAGGTAACGCAAGACACGGCAGAAAATACCCACAATCCCAATCTCTTATTGTTTCAAAGATACATTTGTGAAGTGTCTAATATTACAGAAAACAATAAATCTCTCTCTCTTCCCATCAGACAGGCTTATTGCTCAAGGAATTCACTGTAAAAGAAAATAGAGTCTTTCTAAATTTCACACTTAGTTCAGCGTGTTGCTTTTTTGTAATTATTTGTAAAATTTACTAGCAGTTTTTGAGTGAAGATTGTTTCTACACAAGATTTTTTTATCAGCACACATTTGAACATCCTGAAAAAAATGTGGTGTGTTTGTTTAGCTTGTTTCCATGGTTACTGATAATATTGTTCACCTGTGTCTTGTTGAGTTTCTCATGCCCTTGGTTTTGCTGCTGTTAAAACCGTGTAAATGCAAATCAAAACATGCTTTAAGACTGTCATTAAAAATGTCTACAAATGATTAAAACTTAAAAAAAACAAAAAACAGCTTAATGGGTTGAAATCATCGCGCTCTAGACGCGAACCATTTGAAATCTCAAAACGTTTAAAAACCAGCTGTGACGTTTCTGAAATCACATGACTTTTGCGGTTTGATACACGCTCCAAATGCCTGGTTTCAAAAAAAGGTTTTAAAGCCCTCCACCGTAGTTTCTTGTCAGAGTTGTTATTTGTGGCACTGAAATCCTCTGCTGACGCATGCTGATGAAAGACTGGTGTTTCTTTGCTATAAAGGGATTTAACTGGTGGTGGCCTTTAATATGGCGATCACAGAAGTCCTCCTCACTGCCACACACTTTATATGGATTAGAGTTTCAATCCTAAACTCACGATTGCATCACATGCATTAACAAGTGTTTTCCCCACACAAACGTTGTTGTCCAGAGAGCAAAGCACATTTCAGAACTGCTTTGAGATTGTTTTACTCGCCTTCAGAAAGTGCATTTCTGACACACTAAAGTGACTAAACCGTGGCCAAATATGGAACTTCAAGTTCAGAAGAAGATTTAATTATATAAAATAGTGCAATACATTTTGTAAAATGTGACCGCAAATTGGGGAAGGAGCCTGTTAAAAGGTTTTAAAGTCCCCCTGTGGTGAAAATACAGCGTTTAATGTTGTTTATATGTCTATGTGGTGTTTTTAGTATGCTTTAAGACAAACCATGTGTAAATTCACAAGTCGACAGCATTGCTGAGTATTTTCTGCTTAAAACTGCAGTGAACCAAAGACAGTCTCAAAAACACGCTTTGAAATCGCTGGTGTTTCTGACGTCACAAACTACCTTGTAACCAATCAGATCAACGTGTGATCGTCAACCAGTGGATCTCTGAGTGAGTGAGTGGAGGCGGGGCTCATTTGCATATTCATAGAACCGCGAATACTAAATGAGGCAAGGGTGTCGAGTTACATTCAAGATATTTTAAGGCATGAAGACATTTTGTTTTAAGGAAAAAACACTTAATGAAATGCTTAAAATAAACGCAAAGATGAGTTTTAAGAGATAAAATGATTTACTACAGGTGGACTTTCAATTATCATTCTTCAAACATTATGAAATTGTTACTTTTAAATGTTCTCCAACGCTCTTAAACAATAGCATTTAAATGTTAGATCGTCCAACTAAAACAGTTCCATGAATGATGTATAAAAGTTTAGTGCTAATGTTTTGATAAGGTGACCAACTAAATGACCATTTAACTTTGAAGATTTTTTCTATTAACATAACTTTGAGAGAACCTTGACAGAAAGTTTGCCAAACATTCTGCATGATTATTTGCTTTTATTATTATTTGTTTTTTTTTGTCTCTGTTGTTTGTGACCCATATCAGAACATCAACATTGTTCACATTGTTCAAATTTTCAGTCATATTCCATATAAAGTCAGCGGTTAGAAGAAAATCGTGTGATCCTATCAAGAAGTGACATCATTCCTTCTTGTTTTGCAGCCCATAAAAAAAAACAAGAGGCAGAAAAACAAACACAAGGAGGCAAAACAATAAGCATAATACAATAAAGTAAAAACAATGTGGATTATGTTAAGATGTTAAATCACGCCACCGCATTTGAAATTCATCCCCATTCGTTGATCCCCACGTCCACTATATTTTGCCTTTTGCACACGAGAGTCAATATCTCATTTAGCGCGGGAAACTTCTCTAGTCAGATTACAGCATCGGCCAGAAACACATAGCACGCATTAACCGCACTGCAACTCAAGGCAAAATGGCCATTAGCCTAAGGAGCTTGTCTGCCGGTCGGAGGAATTGTCTTGGGATTGTGAGCTTGGCTGGGAGTTTTAAAAGGTTTTAGAGGAGGGCTAAAAGTCTTGTTTCGCGAGCGGATCCCAAAGATGTGCGGACCGGAATGAAAACAATGCGTGGGATTTTCCAGCTCATCGTTCGAGTCTCTCTCTCTCTCTCTCTCTCTCTCTCTCTCTCTCTCTCTCTCTCTCTCTCTCTCTCTTTCTGCTGGCTTTGGCTTTGCGAGGATTTGCAACTTTCTCATTAGGTAAATTGGTTTGGTGGCTTGACCAGTGACATTCAATGCATATCGCATAACTCTCTCTAGAGCAAAAGACAAGGCGAGAGAGGTTCACGAGCTCATCGGATGCTCGACTGCATGCATCGAGGGTGAAAACGGCCAGAAATACAGTATTTGCGTGCGAGTACCCTAGCAACACCATAGCAACCACCAAGAACACTCTAGCAACTCGAGGTGCGAATTGTGGGGAGTTGAATGTATTTTTATGAATATGCATCTTAATATAGCCTACTGTAAATATGAGTAGGAGTTAGTGGGGCACAAACTAACGCAGGGCTCGTTGTAACACACACAAACACACACACACACACGTCAGCATGACGAAACTTAGTGTATTTACTAGTTTACATATCAACACTATACAGAGAAAAAATATCACTGAACATTAATGTAACTACATTTCTTACTTATGTACAGTTTTCATCTCTGTTTATTCGTGTTTATTTAAAATGAGAGAAATCTGATATTATTTTCTAATCTTATATCTGGTATTTAACAGTTGAGATTGAGTTAATGCTGATGCAGGCGGGGCATGTTGTCACACGGTGTTACAACGAGCTCCTATTAGAATTATGATATTCTATTCACTTTTATGAATTCTATTGAGAAACCACGAGAAAAGGGGAATAAAGACCGAGAGTTAATGATCAGGAGCAATTATTAATTATTATAATGTACTGATTTATGCTGTATAGCTGTGTTTTGTGGTGTTTGTTGTCAAAAATGACTTTATTTTTAATTATTAAAAAATGCCGTTATTTTATATGAAAAACATTTTAGTTTGTCTTGTTTTTTTTTGTTAGATCAGATAACATGTTAATCTGTCATGTGGTCGTGTTATAATGTATGGGGCATGTTGTCACATTTCACTTTAATTGTTTTGGGGTATATTAAAGAAAAAGTATACACTGTATTAATGAAACAAAACCACATAATTGTACTAGATACATAGGAAATTAATGTGGGAAAAAATAAATTACGTTTATGTTTATGATTGTGATAATGA
>NW_027509194.1:535000-537500 GCF_051911475.1 Siphateles boraxobius
AACAGTGTTTTTGGGTCCACGTCTGTAGAAGTTTCCAAAAGTGTGTGTGTGTGTGTGTGTGTGGCAACTTTTCCTGAATGTGCAGATGTTTCGAGACTGAGAGAATCTGTCTATTCAAACTCAATGCAGAAAGTTCCCTGTAAATCACTCACTCACACACGCACACACACACGCACACACACACACACACACTGTCCTGGTGTTTATTAGATGAAGACCTGCATTTCCACCGGCTCATTAGAGAATGATCCCTTAAGCTGCTCAGATTCCCCGGTTGCCCTGCATTCACAGACTCTATTTTCTTAAATGCAGGGAATTAAAAGAACAAGTTTCCACAATCCTGCTGTGCTGAAAGAACAGATGATTTCATTCCTCTTAAGATTCATTAAATAAAGAGATCCTTAAACCCTGTCGGCCACTCCGACTGATGGAGCAGATTACCGTCAAACATATACAATAATTGCTTCCTTATGATGGGGTGTGTGTGTGTGTGTGCGTGTGTGTGTGTTTGGCCTGTGTCACAAGATGCTGCTGAAACAATAGGACTTCAGTCACGCCACGCGCCACGACAGATTGAACATACTAGCATTATTTCTCAGAGTTAAAGACCCCCCCCCCCCTCTCTATCTCTCTCTCTCTCTCTCTCTCTCTCTCTCTCTCTCTCTCTCTCTCTCTCTCTCTCTCTCCAAACGCATGTTTGGATTGTGTTTCTGTCAGAGAACCTGAAGTGTGTCATTGTTAAGACTCATAAACTACATATGATGGCTAATCCGCTGGACTGATCTCTCTCTCTCTGTGTGTGTACCTACTTATCTATATGTTGGGGAAAAGATTTTACCCAGAAGTGATCAAAACCTGACAAAATCTCCGAAAACATCCTTTAGTGACGTCCTATTTTGTAAATCTGATATAAATATAAATTAGCCTAAAGGTTTTTGGAAAATGTAAAAATGCAGAAAGTTGTGTTTGTGTGTGTGTGTGATGGGTAGATATAGGGGTCGGGTTAGTGTGTGTGTCTGTGTTTGTGTGAGTAAGTGTGTGTGTGTGCGTGTACTTCACCATAACACACGGCTATGACCGCTTCACCCAACGGTTCTACAGTATCACTACACTACACCCCTAGCAACCACTCTTAGCAACATAAACACATGTTCTCATTGATATTGTTTGTGAGAGATCGAGTAAGCGAGTAACGTTACTAGTAGATAAAGCATTTTCCTTCAGGTCAGTCCTTTATTCGTAATAAAAAATGCGTTTGAATGTCCGCTGCCATTCAGTGGGTACATTTATTTAATGTGTTTTTGGATTGTTCTGCTGACGAATCCCTGCAAAAATATCCTTCCAAGAAATGTGGAAAATTGTAAGTGATCTAGGCGCTTTATACAGCGGATGTCCCCCCCTCGGTTTCTGTCATGGCGCTGCTCTGAATAAGGTTGTAGTCCTTTCAATATAAAAGTCTTCTCTACTCACTGACTGACTCACTCATAAAGACAGTCTTTGTCGCCATCTAACGGCGAAATTATGTAACATCTGTTACTATTCACGTTTAGGCACTATATTTTTCAGCGGAAGGAAGGCTTTTAGTGATTTTACTTCATGAAAGTTGCATTGATACCTTTTGGCTTTAATATTTGTATTGTCTGGTAACATTTTATAAAATCAATAATTGATTTTCGTCGTGCCTAACAACGTCGTGCCTAACAACACCCTTCAGCCCAGCCGTGACTTATTCAAGATACAGATCTTGCTTACTATAAATGTTTATTGCTTACTACAGCAAACTTCAATGAAGCGACTCAACGTTGTTACTCTAAAGTGAGCTGTCAAACTGTCAATTTGAGATTTGAATCAGCGGCGGAAGGAAGTAGTTCCTCACAAAGTAGTGATTTTAAAGTTTCTTAGGTTACTCACTTTCACCGTCGAACTGTTGTAACGCAATATCACGCTCGTAGCTGCTCTTATATGGCTGTATATCAGCATGCTGTGAGGCTGTGATGACCTACACCCTACTTGTGTGATATTTCTCATATATATATATATATTATAACCATCATTTTGTAACCGTTGTTGTTTGGGTGTTGGATGTATTTTTGTCATTGGTTGTTGCGTTAAATCTTACCCAGATACAATAGTGCTATTTTCTGATTGGCTGCTCGACGAACAACACGAGAGGAGACGCGCTTGATCCCTGCCGGTTCTACAGTGAGAGCCGCGCGGCCAGTTTTCAGTAGCACCTCAATGCAGTACATGAGATCCACGGGGAGGAGTCGGATCAAGATCCAAGGGGTGTAGATGGGTAGGATTAGGGGTGTGTTTAGGGATCAGGGGGCGGAGTTGGCTAGGTTTAGGTGTATGTAAGGTGGGAGGAGTTGGATCTGGATCCGACTCCTCCCCGTGGATTTCATGTTGCGCAGTGAGAACCAGCTCAGAGTTTTGGGCGCTGCGGCATATTAAATATATTACAAATAGTTTTTCAGCGTGAGAAATACAATGTGTGGCG
>NW_027509194.1:547500-637500 GCF_051911475.1 Siphateles boraxobius
TCCTACTCGTATTTACACAGATGCATATCCATAAAGATACATTAAACTCCCCATAATTCGCACCTTCATAGCATGAAAATACTGTATTTCTGCCCGTTTCACTCGTGTGACATTACTTTCAGCTAATAAAGCTGTTTTTGGGGGTGTTCTTCACCCCTTCATCACATTTCTCAACACACAGCCCTCCTCAGATGATTTTTAGTCAATGCATGAATAGTAGAAAACAGATGAACACTATCTGTGCCTGAGTTCTGATTGGATGATCGAGGCAGATGTTTGTACATGTCTAAATCCGGCTCTGTGTGCATTGGTCCTTTTTGACCAGAAATACCCCATAAATTTACTGTGAACAGTTTCAAATCCTTCCAATTTTTAGCACCAAATGTGACGCAAACTTGGATACTAGAAGTGTAAATCTTTAAAAACTTTAGTCCATTTGTTCCAGCCCGACGTGGCTTCGGTTGGGTATTTTATTTGGCCAGTGCACTGGAGTTTTGAATCCTTGGCTTTGACTCTATTTAACTCTTTTTCATCTGAACGGAACAGGGTTAATAAACAGTGTGTGAGTAGCAGTGTGCAGAAAGCAACCAATAGAGCGAGCCGCTGATGAGCATGTGACACGCTCTGATGATGTCACTGCTGACACATGACCTCGTTACCCTGAGCTCAACAAATGCTCTTTTAATGATACACTCGTCCGCGCCTGTCACGCTTTTGTTCTTTTGTATACCCTCCTGAGACCCAGAAGTTTTATTTTATGTAGTTTTTTTTCACGTCATCACATTGTGTAGAGCATAAGAAACAAATGCTAAAAAAAAAAACATTTTTGATTTTTGACAAAATTATATTTAATTAATATGTTGTGCTATGTCCTCTGTAGTGACAGCATTAAAAATAAAATTACATGTATAGGCAAAAACAATGTGTTTTTTTTTTATTCACCAATCAATTTTTGGGTTTCATGATTTTTTTTAAGCAAAATTTGTATAAAGATGATTCTCAACTATGTCATGAAAGATATAACTGAATGATATACCATTTTACTTCATGCAAAATGTGGGTAAAAGGGCCATAAATGAATTTCCCCATTCAATAGACTGTATCTACACACTGTATCTAATTTGCATATTAAAGTGTTCTTGTGGCAACATGTAATACAACAAGAAGTGTAATAATGGGAGTAATTTTAATATTAATATCTAATATTTAATAGGAATATTGATGTATAATTTATTTCCTTATTCATTTGTTGTGTCCCAAAAGGGCTGATAAACATGATTTAAGTGCATGTATGAAATCAAGGCCCAGTTCTGTAACAAAAAGTCATATTTTGATTTAAACCCCCATAAAGTTTTCCTGAGACTTTTCCGAAAAGTAGAAAAATCATATTCTCCTTTTTCCATAAGAGTGCTACATTTGATCACTAAATTAAAACTAAACATATTCAATGCATTCTGAAAATTTGCACATTAGACATACTTCCAAAACTTTCTTTCATTAATAGTTGGTAGAATGCGATTGCAAACTAATGCTTTTAAACTTGACAGTAAACAGCAGCTGGGTTGTGAGTGTGTAACCAGATTTCCATCAGTACTCGGCTAATAACTAATTGCTCCACTTTAATCCTAGTTGTTCCTAATCTCATTAGCTGTAGTTCTGGATTAACCAGCGAATAATCCTCGAGACCATTAGAAAGAGCAGCTGTGAGACAGTGTCTGATTAATCAACCCAAGCAAAGTAGAATTCAGACTTATTTACATTCACAGAATAGCCTGCTAAATTTCTCAACACTGCATAAGTATCTGATACTTGTTTTGCCTGTAAGTGTGATGAAGACACTCGTTGTGAAGCGTTAAATATTCATGCAGGATCTCGGCCTTTCGCTTAATTGAGGGACTGAGGTTTGACACGCACTAGACGGATGTCTCACACACACTTACGCTGCTGAGATCAAACGTGTGCATGTCGGGGTAACGATGGCCTTTTTGTGACACACACTTCCTGCACTGCATGACCTGCTAAGCCTCTCAGTGTGTGCCACACACACACACACACACACACACACACACACACACACACACACACACACACACACACACACACACACACACACACACACACACACACACACACACACACACACACACACACGACATGAACAAGAGTGCTACTGCCTGTGGGCTGCAATCACACACAGACAAACACTTGCTCTATCAATAAACATGAAGTTCATTTCAAGATACTTTGATTACATGGATCAGGTTTTTTCAACAAATCCGTTGAGTAAAATGACTCGTTCGTGCAGCTTGTTTTACTCCTTAATGAATCAGTGTTTTTGGAACAAATCATTCGAGTGAATGACTCAGTGACTCGTTCGTGCAGCTTGTTTCATTCCTGAATATATCAATGTTTTAGAACAAATCAGTCGAGTGAATGATTCAGTGACTCGTTCGTGCAGCTTGTTTCATTCCTGAATATATCAATGTTTTTGAACAAATCAGTCGAGTGAATGACTCAGTGACTCGTTCGTGCAGCTTGTTTCATTCCTGAATATATCAATGTTTTAGAACAAATCAGTCGAGTGAATGACTCAGTGACTCGTTCGTGCAGCTTGTTTCATTCCTGAATATATCAATGTTTTAGAACAAATCAGTCGAGTGAATGATTCAATGACTCGTTCGTGCAGCTTGTTTCATTCCTGAATATATCAATGTTTTAGAACAAATCAGTCGAGTGAATGACTCAATGACTCGTTCGTGCAGCTTGTTTCATTCCTGAATATATCAATGTTTTAGAACAAATCAGTCGAGTGAATGATTCAGTGACTCGTTCGTGCAGCTTGTTTCATTCCTGAATATATCAATGTTTTTGAACAAATCAGTCGAGTGAATGATTCAGTGACTCGTTCGTGCAGCTTGTTTCATTCCTTAATATATCAATGTTTTAGAACAAATCAGTCGAGTGAATGATTCAGTGACTCGTTCGTGCAGCTTGTTTCATTCCTTAATATATCAATGTTTTAGAACAAATCAGTCGAGTGAATGATTCAATGACTCGTTCGTGCAGCTTGTTTCATTCCTGAATATATCAATGTTTTTGAACAAATCAGTCGAGTGAATGATTCAATGACTCGTTCGTGCAGCTTGTTGCATTCCTGAATATATCAATGTTTTTGAACAAATCAGTCGAGTGAATGATTCAATGACTCGTTCGTGCAGTTTGTTGCATTCCTTAATATATCAATGTTTTTGAACAAATCAGTCGAGTGAATGATTCAATGACTTGTTCATGCAGCTTGTTTCATTCCTGAATATATCAATGTTTTAGAACAAATCAGTCGAGTGAATGACTCAATGACTCGTTCGTGCAGCTTGTTTCATTCCTGCATATATCAATGTTTTAGAACAAATCAGTCGAGTGAATGATTCAGTGACTCGTTCGTGCAGCTTGTTTCATTCCTGAATATATCAATGTTTTTGAACAAATCAGTCGAGTGAATGACTCAATGACTCGTTCGTGCAGCTTGTTTCATTCCTGAATATATCAATGTTTTAGAACAAATCAGTCGAGTGAATGATTCAATGACTTGTTCGTGCAGCTTGTTTCATTCCTGAATATATCAATGTTTTTGAACAAATCAGTCGAGTGAATGATTCAGTGACTCGTTCGTGCAGTTTGTTGCATTCCTTAATATATCAATGTTTTAGAACAAATCAGTCGAGTGAATGATTCAATGACTCGTTCGTGCAGCTTGTTTCATTCCTGAATATATCAATGTTTTAGAACAAATCAGTCGAGTGAATGATTCAGTGACTCGTTCGTGCAGCTTGTTTCATTCCTGAATATATCAATGTTTTTGAACAAATCAGTCGAGTGAATGATTCAATGACTCGTTCGTGCAGCTTGTTTCATTCCTGAATATATCAATGTTTTTGAACAAATCGGTCGAGTGAATGATTCAATGACTCATTCGTGCAGCTTGTTTCATTTCTGAATATATCAATGTTTTTGAACAAATCAGTCGAGTGAATGATTCAATGACTCGTTCGTGCAGCTTTTTTCATTCCTGAATATATCAATGTTTTAGAACAAATCAGTCGAGTGAATGATTCAATGACTCGTTCGTGCAGCTTGTTTCATTCCTGAATATATCAATGTTTTAGAACAAATCAGTCGAGTGAATGATTCAATGACTTGTTCGTGCAGCTTGTTTCATTCCTTAATATATCAATGTTTTAGAACAAATCAGTCGAGTGAATGATTCAATGACTCGTTCATGCAGCTTGTTTCATTCCTGAATATATCAATGTTTTAGAACAAATCAGTCGAGTGAATGACTCAGTGACTCGTTCGTGCAGCTTGTTTCATTCCTGAATATATCAATGTTTTAGAACAAATCAGTCGAGTGAATGACTCAGTGACTCGTTCGTGCAGCTTGTTTCATTCCTGAATATATCAATGTTTTTGAACAAATCAGTCGAGTGAATGATTCAGTGACTCGTTCGTGCAGCTTTTTTCATTCCTGAATATATCAATGTTTGAGAACAAATCAGTCGAGTGAATGATTCAATGACTCGTTCGTGCAGCTTGTTTCATTCCTGAATATATCAATGTTTTTGAACAAATCAGTCGAGTGAATGACTCAGTGACTCGTTCGTGCAGCTTGTTTCATTCCTGAATATATCAATGTTTTAGAACAAATCAGTCGAGTGAATGATTCAATGACTCGTTCGTGCAGCTTGTTGCATTCCTTAATATATCAATGTTTTAGAACAAATCAGTCGAGTGAATGATTCAATGACTCGTTCGTGCAGCTTGTTTCATTCCTGAATATATCAATGTTTTAGAACAAATCAGTCGAGTGAATGATTCAATGACTCGTTCGTGTATGGAGCTAGAAATGTGTCTTTATTACATGCGAGAAAATAAATGATCTGAGAGAAGAAAAAAAAAGTTTGAGAGAAAAAGTTATCACACTGATAGCAAAAAAGCATTTCATGAGAGAAAAAAGAATATTTGAGAGAAAAAGTTTTCATACCAATAGCAAAAAATAATATTTGAGACTAAAAAAGTTTTGAGAGAAAGTATTTTCTCATAGAACATAAAAAAATATAAATTTGAAATTTTTAAAATTATTTCTGAGAAAAAAAATCTCTCTCAAAATACTTTGAAAAAAATCTCGAATATATATTTTTTGCTATCAGTGTGAAAACATTTTCTCTAAAAATAAAAAGTGTTTCTCTCAAAACGCTTTTCTTTGCTCTCGATGCAATTTTTTGCTCTCGTGTCAGGATTTTGCTTTAGCTGTGAAAATTGTGTCATGGGCGGGGCCACGTTCTTTTTTTCCTATTGGAACGTTCCTATTGGCCAGTCGGGTGAGCATCGTCTTGTCTTAGGAGTCGAACTGAATCATTACACCATTGTTCGCGTTCGGTTCACCTAGATAGATGCCGTCTCTGCAGATGATGACACACACACAACTCGATGGGTAGCTGGCTGAGCAAGTTCAGCATCACTGAAGATTACACATTAAACAATAGCACTCATGCAAGTTTACCTAGCATGATGGCTAATTAATAATTAGCTTTACTAGCGATTAGCAAGCTAATAATATAATACACATTCATTCATGAATATGAGTGCTATTTTTAATGTTTAATCTTCAGTGATGCTGAACTTGCTCAGCCAGCTAACATCCAGTTGTGTGTGTCATCATCTTACCCAAACATTGGAGTGTCCGTGCTCGACTTAGAGCTTAGATCAGGCCCAAAAAATCAAGCCCGATCCTACCCGAGCCCGTGCACGTTGTGTCCGAGCCCAGCCCGACGCATTAACAATAATTATGAGCCCGAGCCCGATTTAAACCCGAGTCCCGACCATTTTAATACGTGGGTCGTTATAACTGACGTTCTCAACTACTTTCTATGTTACTTTCTCCTCCTCCTCTGTTCTGCACCTCCAAATACTTTCAAGTTAGCCTACGTGTCGCCATCATACACATCAGCATAAATGCTCCTGATAAATTATGTGTTATTAAAGCATTAACACACAAACCACTGTTATAACATAAAATCAAGCAGCTACTGAGTGCATGGTTTGGCATTACTGAATGCGCGCAAAGTGCGCTCCCTGAAAAATCCCTAAAGCTGACATCAGTTCATCGCGATCTCACACATCTCTGTTATTATCAATGACGCTGACTGCACAATGCATCTTTCATAATATATACACTTTGTTTGTTATAATTAGAGGATTTGCCAGCATACAGAATTCAGCTCTGAACAAAAAGTCCGTTTTGAGCAGTGAGGGGAGACTATCTTAAATGCTTCTGATTGGCCATTGCGTTCAAGAAATCAACACATATGTCTGTGATTGGCTACATCGCTCAACGCTGCAAACATGTTATAAAACAAAACTCTGGCCTGTAAATCATTTGTATTTTGTTTTAGTTGTTCTTGTTGTTTTTCTGCAACAGATGAATAAAAATGTATTAGTTTTTATGTTTTATTCATAGATATTTCTAGTTTGCGGGAGTCCCACAAATCGTTTTATTCTCCCGGAACCCACACACACAGAGTGACTGCATTACAGCCATTACAGCCCGAGCCCGCGCTCGCACTCGGCCATCAAACCTAGTCCCGCGCCACACTCTCTTGCGTTAGGAGTGCACGTCTCTAGATCAAAAGCCCGGCCTGGCCCGAGGATGGTGACGGGAAATATCGGCCCGAGGTCGGGCCTGGGCTCGGGCAGAGAATCTAAACTCTAAGGCAGAGACTGCATCTATCTAGGTGAACCGAACGCGAACAATGGTGTAATGATTCAGTTCGACTCCTAAGACAAGACGATGCTCACCCGACTGGCCAATAGGAACGTTCCAATAGGAAAAAAAGAACGTGGCCCCGCCCATGACACAATTTTCACAGCTAAAGCAAAATCCTGACACGAGAGCAAAAAATTGCATCGAGAGCAAAGAAAAGCGTTTTGAGAGAAACACTTTTTATTTTTAGAGAAAATGTTTTCACACTGATAGCAAAAAATATATATTCGAGATTTTTTTTCCAAGTATTTTAAGAGAGATTCTTTTTCTCAGAAATAATTTAAAAAAAAAAATTTTATGTTCTATGAGAAAATACTTTCTCTCAAAACTTTTTTTAGTCTCAAATATTATTTTTTGCTATTGGTATGAAAACTTTTTCTCTCAAATATTCTTTTTTCTCTCATGAAATGCTTTTTTGCTATCAGTGTGATAACTTTTTCTCTCAAACTTTTTTTTTTCTCTCAGATCATTTATTTTCTCACATGTAATAAAGACACATTTCTAGCTCCATATTCGTGCAGCTTGTTGCATTCCTTAATATATCAATGTTTTAGAACAAATCAGTCGAGTGAATGATTCAATGACTCGTTCGTGCAGCTTGTTGCATTCCTTAATATATCAATGTTTTAGAACAAATCAGTCGAGTGAATGATTCAATGACTCGTTCGTGCAGCTTGTTTCATTCCTTAATATATCAATGTTTTAGAACAAATCAGTCGAGTGAATGATTCAATGACTCGTTCGTGCAGCTTGTTTCATTCCTTAATATATCAATGTTTTTGAACAAATCAGTCGAGTGAATGACTCAGTGACTCGTTCGTGCAGCTTTTTTCATTCCTTAATAAATCAATGTTTTAGAACAAATCAGACGAGTGAATGATTCAATGACTCGTTCGTGCAGCTTGTTGCATTCCTTAATTGAACAGTGTTTTTGAACAAATCTGTTGAGTTAATTATTTAATGACTCATCCACACAGCTTGTTTCATTCCTTAATATATCAATGTTTTTGAACAAATCAGTCGAGTGAATGATTCAATGACTCGTTCGTGCAGCTTGTTGGATTCCTGAATATATCAATGTTTTTGAACAAATCAGTCGAGTGAATGATTCAATGACTTGTTCGTGCAGCTTGTTTCATTCCTGAATATATCAATGTTTTTGAACAAATCAGTCGAGTGAATGATTCAATGACTTGTTCGTGCAGCTTGTTTCATTCCTGAATATATCAATGTTTTAGAACAAATCAGTCGAGTGAATGATTCAATGACTCGTTCGTGCAGCTTGTTGCATTCCTGAATATATCAATGTTTTTGAACAAATCAGTCGAGTGAATGATTCAGTGACTCGTTCGTCCAGCTTGTTGCATTCCTGAATATATCAATGTTTTAGAACAAATCAGTCGAGTGAATGATTCAATGACTTGTTCGTGCAGCTTGTTTCATTCCTGAATATATCAATGTTTTAGAACAAATCGGTTGAGTGAATGATTCAATGACTCGTTCGTGCAGCTTGTTTCATTCCTTAAGATATCAATGTTTTTGAACAAATCAGTCGAGTGAATGATTCAATGACTCGTTCGTGCAGTTTGTTACATTCCTTAATATATCAATGTTTTTGAACAAGTCAGTCGAGTGAATGTTTCAATGACTCGTTCGTGCAGCTTGTTTCATTCCTGAATATATCAATGTTTTTGAACAAATCGGTTGAGTGAATGATTCAATGACTCGTTCGTGCAGCTTGTTTCATTCCTGATTATATCAATGTTTTTGAACAAATCAGTCGAGTGAATGATTCAGTGACTCGTTCGTGCAGCTTGTTTCATTCCTTAATAAATCAATGTTTTAGAACAAATCAGTCGAGTGAATGATTCAATGACTCGTTTCTGCAGCTTGTTTCATTCCTGAATATATCAATGTTTTTGAACAAATCGGTTGAGTGAATGATTCAATGACTCGTTCGTGCAGCTTGTTTCATTCCTTAATATATCAATGTTTTTGAACAAATCAGTCGAGTGAATGACTCAGTGACTCGTTCGTGCAGCTTGTTTCATTCCTTAATATATCAGTGTTTTTGAACAAATCAGTCGAGTGAATGATTCAGTGACTCGTTCGTGCAGCTTGTTGCATTCCTTAATATATCAATGTTTTTGAACAAATCGGTTGAGTGAATGATTCAATGACTCGTTCGTGCAGCTTGTTTCATTCCTTAATATATCAATGTTTTTGAACAAATCAGTCGAGTGAATGACTCAGTGACTCGTTCATGCAGCTTGTTTCATTCCTTAATATATCAATGTTTTTGAACAAATCAGTCGAGTGAATGATTCAATGACTCGTTCGTGCAGCTTGTTTCATTCCTTAATATATCAATGTTTTTGAACAAATCGGTCGAGTGAATGATTCAGTGACTCGTTCGTGCAGCTTGTTGCATTCCTGAATATATCAATGTTTTAGAACAAATCAGTCGAGTGAATGATTCAATGACTTGTTCGTGCAGCTTGTTTCATTCCTGAATATATCAATGTTTTAGAACAAATCGGTTGAGTGAATGATTCAATGACTCGTTCGTGCAGCTTGTTGCATTCCTTAATATATCAATGTTTTTGAACAAATCAGTCGAGTGAATGATTCAATGACTCGTTCGTGCAGTTTGTTACATTCCTTAATATATCAATGTTTTGAACAAGTCAGTCGCGTGAATGTTTCAATGACTCGTTCGTGCAGCTTGTTTCATTCCTGAATATATCAATGTTTTTGAACAAATCGGTCGAGTGAATGATTCAATGACTCGTTCGTGCAGCTTGTTTCATTCCGGAATATATCAATGTTTTTGAACAAATCAGTCGAGTGAATGATTCAATGACTCGTTCGTGCAGCTTGTTTCATTCCTGATTATATCAATGTTTTTGAACAAATCAGTCGAGTGAATGATTCAGTGACTCGTTCGTGCAGCTTGTTTCATTCCTTAATAAATCAATGTTTTAGAACAAATCAGTCGAGTGAATGATTCAATGACTCGTTTCTGCAGCTTGTTTCATTCCTGAATATATCAATGATTTTGAACAAATCAGTCGAGTGAATGATTCAATGACTCGTTCGTGCAGCTTGTTTCATTCCTGATTATATCAATGTTTTAGAACAAATCAGTCGAGTGAATGATTCAGTGACTCGTTCGTGCAGCTTTTTTCATTCCTGAATATATCAATGTTTTTAAACAAATCGGTTGAGTGAATGATTCAATGACTCGTTCGTGCAGCTTGTTGCATTCCTTAATGAAACAGTGTTTTTGAACAAATCTGTTGAGTAAATTATTTAATGACTCTCCACACAGCTTGTTTCATTCCTTAATATATCAATGTTTTTGAACAAATCAGTCGAGTGAATGACTCAGTGACTCGTTCGTGCAGCTTGTTTCATTCCTTAATATATCAATGTTTTAGAACAAATCAGTCGAGTGAATGATTCAATGACTCGTTCGTGCAGCTTGTTGCATTCCTTAATATATCAATGTTTTAGAACAAATCAGTCGAGTGAATGATTCAATGACTCGTTCGTGCAGCTTGTTTCATTCCTTAATATATCAATGTTTTAGAACAAATCAGTCGAGTGAATGATTCAATGACTCGTTCGTGCAGCTTGTTGCATTCCTTAATATATCAATGTTTTAGAACAAATCAGTCGAGTGAATGGTTAAAGTACTCACTCACTAATGGTTTACTGATGTAATGTGCAGAAAGTGTCAGTGGTAAATCCCGACAGTCTGACGAGGATACAAACAGTTCTGAGGGAATGATGTTGGGCCAATCAGATTCGAGGACTGTAACTAACCGTCGTATATATGTTTGATCTTTAACTTTTGTGCCATTTGTAAACCGCAGTCATGCCAGTCAAGAAACATGATTTATCATTTCCTCTTTATCATCTGTTATCAGAGATATCCTGGTGGTTTTGTGATATATACATCTATAATCAACATCAGATCAGTTCTACTCGCCTAAAAAAAAACTTTTAAATTAGTCGCATTTAGTTAAAGTCACCCCGTAGTCAATAATTTTATCCCTTAAAACTCATCTTTGATCACCAACATGTTTTTTCCCATGGCTTGAATGTAACTCGACACCCTTGCCTCATTTAGTATACACGTTTTATGAATATGCAAATGAGCCCCACCTCCACTCACTCACTCACTCACTCACTCACTCACTCAGAGATCCACTCGTTGACGATCACACGTTGATCTGATTGGTTACAAGGTAGTTTGTGACGTCAGAAACACCAGCGATTTCAAAGCGTGTTTTTGAGACTGTCTTTGGTTCACTGCAGTTTTAAGCAGAAAATACTCAGCAATGCTGTCGACTTATGAATTTACACATGGTTTGTCTCAAAGCATATTAAAAACACCACATAGACACATAAACAACATTAAAAGCAGGATTTCCACCACAGGGGGACTTTAAATAAGTCGCATTTAGTGTGTTTTATGTTTTCCATATATTTTGAGACAATCTAATTCTCTCAGAAAACGCGTGCATATTCATTTCCAATACCAAGCCTTTAAAATGATATCAATACTATATCTTTATGTCTCTGTGCAGTGACTAGAGGTCTTGGTTCATTGGGTCAGCAGGGACAGGATTATCTGGCTGTGTCCTTCAGGAGAATTAGTGCAGTCGTTCGGCCGGTCAGTGTTTCTGTCTCGGTGTGTGTTCATGGATGCGTTTCTTTGATCCTAATGGATATGTGGAGTTGAGAAGGAAAGGTCAACCAGAAGTTGTTTAACACTTAAAAACCGGGATTTCAGCGAAGCTTGATGGTGCTTTTGGAGAGTCCAGCGTTCCTGTTCCTCAAGCCTGAGATCGATCTGCTTGTTTTGGTTATTAACATAAGATATCATTTGAAAGATGATGCTCGGGTTACAGCTAAATATTGAAACGCGTTGAATGTGACCAGTCCGGTTTTAATCTACAAAACCTCCATCATTGTGACTCTTAGGTGTTTTGTAAACTGTGGATGATGTCGACTGAAGCGTTTCCCTTGAGCGGGGCTCAGATGGCCATGTGTCGTCTGGTTCATCGCGGTCCTAGACCTCGGGTCACGCTGAGACCTCTGAACCTGGAGCTCGGGGTGTATGTTGAGAAGACACGCTCCAAACCGAAGTGCAGGTACACGAGGACCAAGCTAACTTTCTCAGCAAGTCTCTCTCAAAGTTATGAATAAACCGTAGTTACGTTAATAGAACATTAGTTCAAAGCTATCTGGACTCAAATGTTCTCAAAACGTTAGAACAAAAACATTCAGGGATGCACGATATATCAACATCGGCTGATATATGTTCATTTATAATGTTATCATTATCGGCCTGATAAGAAAAATTGTCTGATATATTAAAGCTGATAAATAATGGATTATATCCTTCGGATTATTAGCTGAGACACTTCAGATGTGCACTGTTCAAGATGATGGTTTTGAATATGATTGCAAAGGAAAATACAGTTCAGTGCAAGTCTGTCATTTAGGCTAAAAGTTATAATAAGAACATCATTATAATTGTGTGTTTGCGACATGGATTTTATTGGTGAGACTTTTGTTTTTGCAACCAGGCTCTCAAAAATTATGTAAAAATGTTGTTATCGGTATTGGCTAAATGTTTCATATCGGTGCATCCCTAAAAACATGATTTATACATCGTTCATGGAATTGTTTAAAAATGTTTCAGTTGGAACTTTTTTAAATGTAACGACTCGTTTCGGAATGTTCAGAGAACATTCAAAAGTAACGTTTCCATAATGTTTGAAGAATGATGAAATGGAATGTTCCCTTCACCACGAAATAAAACTTTTACGAAACATTTAATTATGTTTTCATAACCTAGTGGGAACATAGAACAGATATGTTTAGCTGGGTTATTATAATAATCCAGCTCATTTCAGACTGAGTTGATCAATCTGCACAAACTCAATATAGATGTATATTATAGTATATTATCTGCTCTGTCATTCATCACTCTGTTGATATCAGCTTTAGTGGGGTTTAAAAGACAATCAATACGGTAATGTTAATATACAATGGTAGAGAACAGAATTGAGCTGAATAATGACACAAACTCTTTAACATCATCACTGTTATTGAACTGATTTGAATCATGAATTGGTCTGAATCACGACACTATTGTCGTCTGTAGTTCTGTTTTAAAATTCAATTTGTTGATTATAATAATTGATGAATTTTATTGTACAACATTAGCACTGTTATTTTCCTGTTTAACTTTAAACACTTTGTATTGTTTTAGTGCTATAGACTTGACTTTTCTATTACTGATGCTCATATTTAGGGTCTGAGATGTGAAATATTAATGGCACGTTCTTGACATAGTAAAATGAATGTACTAATCTCTCAGATGTGAGGCTGCCACCTAGAAACCACTCATATCGTTTCAGAAAAATGTAAAAATCTTGTGGTTTTTCTTGCTTCAGAGAGGAAAGAAACGTCTCTCGGTATAAAACAAAGCAGAGGTGGATGTGGGTCCATCTACTTCTCAGGCCAACATTTTTTCTGACCGCAGAACTGAATAAATCTCTCTCGTCTACAGCAGCCAAGCCAAAACCATGAGCGTTTCAGACATTAATGGAAAAGAAGCTCTTGTCAAAGCATGGTTAGATATAATTGCTTTCAGACCAATGAAGCTCCGAGAGCGTGATGGAAATATGTTTTATGTCTAACTGTAATGAGAATGCAAGACTGACCGAAACAATGCAAACACTCAAAGCCTTGAAACTTATATAGTGTGAGGAAATGCATAACCAATCAAACAAAGAGGAAAACAAACAAATATTCGAAAATTCCACTCATCGATATCCATGAAATAAACACTTTTTAGACCACCGAATATACATAAGTCTTAGTTACTCAATTTCAGTGGTTTTACCACAGACCGTATTAAGCCGTATAACTGCCTGTACTGAATCCGGAGACAAACAATAACAAAATAATCTGACTGAATATCATAACAAAAATATTTCATTATACCTTTAGCCTAGCTGAATTCTGCACAGTGTCAGATGTGCCAATCAAAATGTGACTTTGCGAAACAGACTGTCCAAAAATGTTGCTATTTCTTCATCAAAATCCTTTTTCACATTTATCCTGACTGAGAGGACAGACTATATAAAAGAAGTCTCTTCTGCTCGCCAAGGCTGCATTTATTTGATAAAAACAAACAAACAAACAAACAAACAAACAAACAAACAAACAAACAAACAAACAAACAAACAGTAATATTGTGAAATATTATTACAATGTAAAACAGTTGTTTTCTATGTGAATATATAGTAAAGTGTAATTTATTCCTGTGATTTAAAGCTGAATTTTGAGCATCATTACTCCAGTCTTCAGTGTCACATGATCCTTCAGAAATCACTATAATATGATGATCAAGAAACAATCATGATTTTTATCAATGTTGAAAACAGTTGTGTACAATTTCTTTTTCAGGACTCTTTGATGAATAGAAAGTTCAAAAGAACAGCATTTATCTGAAATAGAATCTTTTGTAACATTATACAAAGTTTTGGGTCAGTAAGATACATATATATATATTTTTTTTTTGGGGGGGATAAAAGAAATCAATACTTTTATTCAGAAAGGATGCATTTGTATTAGCTTAGAATGAGCAGTTTCTACACACACCGCGGGTTCCCGATCATTGAAATGCGCCGACATGTTTCTACGGTGGCCCTAAACGGACAAACGCGTTTCGTTACTATGTTGCTCTTCGTGCAAGGAAGCAAGCTTAGTTCAGCGAATAAAA
The DNA here is from genome assembly GCF_051911475.1 of Siphateles boraxobius. Taxonomy (NCBI): domain Eukaryota; kingdom Metazoa; phylum Chordata; class Actinopteri; order Cypriniformes; family Leuciscidae; genus Siphateles; species Siphateles boraxobius. The sequence continues at coordinate 562,125 of NW_027509194.1, forward strand.
CACTGACACAATGATGAACAAGTAAGAATAATAATCGAAATAACATATAGTTTTGCTGAATAATTAAGTAAACATAATTTCTTAATTTATCCCTGTAAAGAAACCTCATTGCTGAACTGCTACTCTCTGCTGTCTCAGACGACGACATCACTTCCTGTCGCCCACCGTAACTTTTGTTGGTTGCAATTCGTAACCTCACCACTAGCTGCCGCTAAAAATCACACACTGCACCTTTAAAGTTCTATTTAATTTATTTATAATAGAATCTTTTGTAACATTTTTAAATTATAATGTTACAAAATATATTTCAGATAAATTAAATAGAACTTTCTATTCATCAAAGAATCCTGAAAAAATTAATTGTACACAACTGTTTTTAACATTGATAATAATAATCATAAATGTTTCTTGATCATCAAATCATCATATTATAGTGATTTCTGAAGGATCATGTGACACTGAAGACTGGAGTAATGATGCTGAAAATTCAGCTTTGATCATTTAAAATGTTCACATAGAAAACAGCTGCTTTAAATTCTCATAATATTTAACAATATTATTGTTTTTTTTATTACAAAAATGCAGCCTTGATGAGCAGAAAAGAGTTCTTTTAAAAACATAAAAAAATCTTACTGATCCAAAACTTTTAAATAGCAGTGTATATATTATATTACATATTGTACAATCTCTAGGACACATTTCTCAATACTTTAATTAATTTCTCACTTTTGAATGACTCTTCACACAGGGATCACGACTGCAGTCTATGTGGGTTAAACTCTGGATCTTTTATCATTACTTTGGCACAAAATGCATTCAACAGCAACATCCTTCAAATTACTTGAATTCTTTCCTCACTCAGACACAAAAACAGCCAAAACTCCCTGAACCCGCAGTCCAATGTTCCTCTAACGTTTTTAAATGTTGCTACTTGTTTCAGAATGATCAGAGTAGGGCTGCGACAAACGATTATTTTGATAATCGATTAATCTAACGATTATTAGAACGATTAATCGACTAATCGATTATTTCACAGACTAATCAGTAAGTTTGAAACGATTATTCAGCTTTTTCAATTAGTTAAAACATTGAGTTAAACATATTCTTACTATAATATAAAAAATTAAAATCAGTTCAGCTTTTGAAATAGTCGTTTTAATGAACTTTGAGCCAACTAAACAGGTCATTCTCTTTAAGTTTTCAGATTTCGGTCCAACTCAAATCACACACAAATGCTCTCTAAGCATTGTTGAATAGGCCCACTGCTTTTCTTACAACTGAAACAGAAAAAGGGACATTTACTTCAGGACACAGAGAATGGTAAAATATTAATCTGCAAACCATTATTATAAGTATAAAATTACAATCTTTTTTTTTTACATGACAATTGAGCTGACAGAGACGTTCTCATTCACCTTTTAATTTACAGTATGAAAAAGTAACTGCCATGATATTCTTCCTAACTTCTCCTTTTGCAAGTCATGATTATGGAACAAAATACAGGCAAGTGATAAGACTATAATACCTAATAGTGTTACAATAATAAAAACAGCCCTGACTCCTAAGCTCGATCAAGCTTTATTTTATGCAAAATAAATCATCACATTATTCCTCTGTAAGTGCTCAAACGTGCATGTTGTGCTCCCGTGAAAAGCAAGTTCCGCCTTGCATGTATTGCACACAACAGCATTCTTGTTTTGAAGTTTTGTGAAACTTTCCCAAACAAACCTTGCTGGTTCGGATTCGTTTGCACTCCGTCATAATTGGCGCTGTTTTTTCTTTTACCAATAGCATTTGTAAGGGCTGCATTACACTCTAGCGCTACAGTGGCGTATCGGTCGAATTGCGATATTGCACGCCCTTACATTAGGTCACGTGGGATCAAACGACTACTCGACAACAAAGATATTTGTCGACAATTTTTTATTGTCGACAATGTCGACTAATCGTTTCAGCCCTAGTTCAGAGAACATTCAAATGTAACACTCAAATGTAACACAGAATGGAATGTTCCTTGTGTTTTCTCACACAGTAATTCTTATTTTGGGTGAAATACACAATACATATTGGCCCTCATTTATCATTCTTGCGTAGAAACGGGCGTATATGTTGGCGTAAGATTATGCTTACACTCCTCTCACCGCCTGATTTATGAAGCTGTGCGTACCTTTGAAATCCAGGTGTACGCAATACCTGCCCTTGATAAATGCCGCGGCTGAAACGATCGTCATTAGAATAACACGCCACTATATATTCAAGTCTCCGCTTCCCCCACGCCCTCATTTTACGCCATGGACACACGGAAGACGGCAAAGAGGAGACACTTCTCTGGAGATCGAGACCATCACCATCATGAAAAATTATTATTAAATCAAACAACAATATTGTTGATGATAAATTCAAAGTTAATTGTATTTTTTTTTCAAAACGCTATAAATCCATCCATTTTTTGTCTAAAAAAACAACAACAAGAGAACATGCAACATATAATCAGGGACTCATACTGTAAATTAATATAAATTAAATAAGTGCAACTGCATGAAATAAATAAAAGCCAAACAAAATAAATAGTAAAATAAATAAAATAGTAAAAATAAAATAAATATTTCCAATGTCACGTTCCAATATTGTCCACCACATAAAACAAATAATTTAAAAATAACACACAGATACAGTCCTTAAATACAACAATGTTAAAAATACATTCAAATCATTTAGTAACACATTTAGGCTTATAGTAATTTGTGCCGAACTTAGAAAAAAGTAATGATAACAATATTCAGGCCTACTATTAGGCTACGTGTTGTAGCCATTAACTAAGTGCATTTAGTTTCATATTTGTTAAAAAATAATAATGTTATTTTTTCCCCATCTATGTTTATTATGAAAAGTGAACATAGGCTAAGATAGGATGCGCAATATATCGGGAGACATGCTCAGACATGATTTTGGCCACTTAATTAAGTTTTGTTTTGTAGAAAGCCTTTCTTTAAAGTGAATTTCGTTTTGTATAAATTGTATCTTAATTTTAATATTTTTTTCATCAACCAATTGCCTGGATTTAATAAATAAGAAGCAAATAGCAGACAATATAATCATGAGTCATGACATGTAGGCGCGGGCGCGGTCCCTTGCATTGCACGTGAACTGGAGCGCATCTCATCACAAATTAACCGAAACTCAGTATATGCCTCATAGACATGAGAAATATATCTATAAAGAAAGCTTGAAATGTCTTTAAACGAAACAATTATAAACGAAAAGAAATAGGCTACTCTCTCTATAGGCGCGTTCACTACGGAGATGGTGATCATCAATTTCATCTTTGCAGACACAACACTAGTTTATTAATAGAAATAAAATACAAATTTATTTTTAAAAATGGCGTTTATCGCGTTTTGGAAAAGAGCTCCTCATATCTTTTAGTTTGTCAGTGCGTTTTGTGGTGTTAGGAATTGTTTTTCTGCGCATTTCCGCACTAACTCAAAACGTGCGTACATGTACACCACCTCCTGACCTGGCGTAGGATTTGAGCGTGCCGTACGCCAACGTCAATATTGATAAATATCAAAGTCACCGTGGTTTTGGGTGTACGCCAGGTGTACGCTGGAAATTTGGTGTATGCACTTTTGATAAATGAGGGCCATTGTCACTATCCACGATACATATTGTTGCATTTTTGTATTGCGATATATTGTGACATGATATATTGTTACGCCCCTACTTAAATGTAACACTCAAATATAACACAGAATGCAACACTCAAATGTAACAAAAATGCAATACTCAAATGTAACGGAATGTAACACTCAAATGTAACACAGAATATAACACTTAAATCTAACACAGAATGCAACACTCAAATGTAACACTGGATGTAACACTCAAATGTAACGGAATGAAACACTCAAATGTAACACTGGATGTAACACTTTAATCTAACACAGAATGCAACACTCAAATCTAACACGGAATGCAACACTCAAATCTAACACAGAATGCAACACTCAAATCTAACACAGAATGCAACACTCAAATCTAACACGGAATGCAACACTCTAATCTAACACAGAATGCAACACTCAAATCTAACACAGAATGCAACACTCAAATCTAACACAGAATGCAACACTCAAATCTAAGACAGAATGTAACACTCAAATGTAACACTGGATGTAACACTCAAATTTAACAGAATTAAACACTGGATGTAACACTCAAATATAACACAGAATGTAACACTCAAATCTAAGACAGAATGTAACACTCAAATGTAACACTGGATGTAACACTCAAATTTAACAGAATTAAACACTGGATGTAACACTCAAATATAACACAGAATGTAACACTCAAATGTAACAGAATGTAAAACTCAAATCTAACACCGAATGCAACGCTCAAATGTAACACTGGATGTAACACTCAAATTTTACACAGAATGAAACACTCAAATGTAACAGAATGTAACACTCAAATCTAACACAGAATGTAACACTCAAATCTAACACAGAATGCAACACTCAAATGTAACACTGGATGTAACACTCAAATGTAACACAGGATGTAACACTCAAATGTAACAGAATGTAACACTCAAATGTAACACAGGATGTAACACTCAAATGTAACGGAATGCAACACTCAAATCTAACACAGAATGCAACACTCAAATGTAACGGAATGCAACACTCAAATCTAACACAGAATGTAACACTCAAATGTAACACTGGATGTAACACTCAAATTTAACAGAATGAAACACTGGATGTAACACTCAAATTTAACACAGAATGCAACACTCAAATGTAACGGAATGCAACACTCAAATCTAACACAGAATGTAACACTCAAATGTAACACTGGATGTAACACTCAAATTTAACAGAATGAAACACTGGATGTAACACTCAAATTTAACACAGAATGAAACACTCAAATGTAACAGAATGTAACACTCAAATCTAACACAGAATGTAACACTCAAATCTAACAGAAAATGCAACACTCAAATGTAACACTGGATGTAACACTCAAATGTAACACAGGATGTAACACTCAAATGTAACACATAATATAACACTTAAATCTAACACAGAATGTAACACTGGATGTAACAGAATGCAACACTCAAATGTAACACTGGATGTAACACTCAAATGTAACAGAATGTAACACTCATATGTAACAGTGGATGTAACACTTAAATTTAACAGAATGAAACACTGGATTTAACACTCACATTTAACACAGAATGTAACACTCAAATCTAACAACGAATGTAACACTCAAATCTAACACAGAATGTAACACTCAAATCTAACGTAGAATGAAACACTCAAATGTAACACTGGATGTAACACTCAAATGTAACAGAATGAAACACTCAAATGTAACAGAATGAAACACTCAAATGTAACACCGGATGTAACACTCAAATGTAACACTGGATGTAACACTCAAATCTAACATAGAATGAAACACTCAAATATAACACTGGATGTAACACTCAAATGTAACAGAACGTGATGTTCCCTGTGTTTTCCAGGATGGAATCCTCTTGTCTGGAGCTGGCGCTGGAGGGCGAGAGACTGTGTAAAGCGGGTGATTTTAAAGGCGGTACAGCATTCTTCGAAGCTGCTGTTCAGGTGGGAACCGAAGATCTGAAGACCCTCAGTGCCATCTATAGTCAGCTGGGAAACGGATACTTCTACCTGAAGGAGTACGGGAAAGCGCTGGAGTACCATCGGCACGACCTCACACTCGCTCGGTGAGGACCAACAACTGATAGAGTCAAACTAACCTTTCAGTTTCATGCGGCATTGAAAATAAACCGAGTTGCATTTTAATCTAGGACGATCGGGGATCGGATCGGAGAAGGGAAAGCCAGTGGGAATCTGGGAAACACTCTGAAGGTTTTGGGTCAATATGATGAAGCAGCCGTGTGCTGTCAGAGACACCTGGATATTTCTCAAGAACAAGGAGACAAGGTGAGAAAACCATCCTCATTACAGCTGACTGGAGATTGAGGAATATTCATCAGACGGTTAATGCATTAGGGCTGTCAAAAAAAATTGAATTTCAAATGCAAAAACGGTGCATTCGAATTTTTGGTGTGTCTAAGACATGATGATGACGTAACCGAAGCGGTTTGTTTCTGTGGTAACACTTTACAATAAGGTTCATTCGTTAACATTAGTTAATTTGTTGACTAACAATGAGCAATAGATTTGTTACAGTATTTATTAATCTTTGTTAATGTTAGTTCATAAAAATCCAGCTGTTCATTGTTTGTTCATGTTAGTTCACAGTACATTGACTAATGTTTACACATACAACCTTTGGTTTTAATAATGTATTAGTAAATGTGGAAACTAATATTAACTAAGATGCTGTAGAAGTATTGTTCATTCTTAGTTCATGTTAACTAATAAACCTTATTATGAAGGTTACCTTATATAGATGTAGTGAGTAGAAGTGAGTGTGTGTGTGTAGGAGAGTGTATATGTAGATGTAGTGAGTAGAAGTGTGTGTGTGTGTGTGTGTGTGTGTGTGTGTGTGTGTTAGTGAGAGTGTATATGTAGATGTAGTGAGTAGAAGTGTGTGTGTGTGTGTGTGTGTGTGTGTGTGTGTGTGTGTGTGAGTGAGAGTGTATATGTAGATGTAGTGAGTAGAAGTGTGTGTGTGTGTGAGTGAGAGTGTATATGTAGATGTAGTGAGTAGAAGTGTGTGTGTGTGTGTGTGAGTGAGAGTGTATATGTAGATGTAGTGAGTAGAAGTGTGTGTTTGTGTGTGTGTGTGTGTGTGTGAGAGTGTATATGTAGATGTAGTGAGTAGAAGTGTGTGTGTGTGTGTGTGTGTGTGTGTGTGTGTGTGTGTGTGTGTGTGTGTGTGTGAGAGTGTATATGTAGATGTAGTGAGTAGAAGTGTGTGTGTGTGTGTGTGTGTGTGTGAGTGAGAGAGTGTATATGTAGATGTAGTGAGTAGAAGTGTGTGTGTGTGTGTGTGTGTGTGTGTGTGTGTGTGTTAGTGAGAGTGTATATGTAGATGTAGTGAGTAGAAGTGTGTGTGTGTGTGTGTGTGTGTGTGTGTGTGTGTGTGTGTGAGTGAGAGTGTATATGTAGATGTAGTGAGTAGAAGTGTGTGTGTGTGTGTGTGTGAGTGAGAGTGTATATGTAGATGTAGTGAGTAGAAGTGTGTGTTTGTGTGTGTGTGTGTGTGTGTGAGAGTGTATATGTAGATGTAGTGAGTAGAAGTGTGTGTGTGTGTGTGTGTGTGTGTGTGTGTGTGTGTGTGTGTGTGTGTGTGTGAGAGTGTATATGTAGATGTAGTGAGTAGAAGTGTGTGTGTGTGTGTGTGTGTGTGTGAGTGAGAGAGTGTATATGTAGATGTAGTGAGTAGAAGTGTGTGTGTGTGTGAGAGTGTATATGTAGATGTAGTGAGTAGAAGTGTGTGTGTGTGTGAGTGAGAGTGTATATGTAGATGTAGTGAGTAGAAGTGTGTGTGTGTGTGTGTGTGTGTGTGTGTGTGAGTGAGAGAGTGTATATGTAGATGTAGTGAGTAGAAGTGTGTGTGTGTGTGTGTGTGTGTGAGTGAGAGAGTGTATATGTAGATGTAGTGAGTAGAAGTGAGTGTTTCTGAATGTCAGTTTGCTGTTGTGTGTTCATGTAGTTCATTACGCTGTGTCGAAGTGTGTTTCTCAGGTTACTGATGCACGAACACATTTTTGATGTAATCTAATTTGTCATTGCATGCACATTAAGGAACAATTGTTTCAAAAGTTAATGCACTTTAAAAAGGGAATGTCATTTAATTTAAATAAAAGATGCGATGCTTAATTTGGTTTATATTTGCTTATTGCGCTCGCTCGCGCCCTCTTTTGGGCATAGGAGACAATACAGTACTTTTTCCCTCTAACATTAAGCATTGCCTTTAGAATTTGAATATAATTCGAATTTTGCTAATATTTAAGAAATTCGAATTTAGCTTTTCAGCCATTTTGAAAGCACATTTATGGATTTGATAAATGAACAACCTGCAGATATATAGAGTTATATACTAGTAGTTGCTTTTGACCAAAACTGAACTGTGGAGTGATTTTTTTTAAAACGCCTTCAGTTGGACTTCTTTATATGTAAATTCATATAACTTCTATTGTTTTTGCTTTAAAGTGACCTGTTGAATGTACTGACAAGCACAAACTGAAAATATACTTTAACGTAATTTCTATTGAAACTTGTACGTCATGCATTTAAATACATTTATAATGATGAAGTTGCAATTTGTTACATATTAAATAACACACTACTGTTAAAATCATAATCAGTGTGCTTTAGTTTGTTAATCAACACAAACCATGAGTTAAAATATACTTTAAAGCAAAAATTTTAATTTGACCTGGTTGTGGTTTGCTATTGGCTGATCTCATGTGATTGACAGGTTGCCCCGCCCACATAATAAGAGAAGAGATGCTGCAAGAGGAACTGATTCTGATTCAAGATTATTAAGACAATAATGATGTGCACAGATAAATCATTAATAATAAACACTGCAATATTCCCTTGGTGACGAAACAGTCATGAGAATGCACTCTCTTTAAGTACACTTAAGCGTCTTTTATTTCATTAATATTTTATTATCTGAAAGCACAGTTTTTGTTTAAAATCTACTTTTAAGATTTGAAGTAAAGTACAAGTGTGCATTCAATACAATTAAGCACACAAGGGTATAATGTAGCATTTGCCTGCCGTTTTTCCAATTTAAAGTTAATGTGAATTTTTTTATTTCATGTCGACTTTAAAGTGTCTACAGTCTTATAAGAAAAGGTTCCCACCACTTTATGGATTTCATTTCAATTAATTAATTTGGTTTTGAGTTAAAGAGCTGAACTAACTTTAGCACTAGGTAAACATTAAAGTATTATGCAATAATTAAAAGTCTCCCTGTAGTCAATAATTGTATCCCTTAAAACTCATCTTTGATCACCAAAATTACATATTTAAATATTTCTTAATGTCTTAAAATATCTTGAATGTAACTCGACACCCTTGCCTCATTTAGTATGCGTGGTTTTATGAATATGCTAATGAGCCCCACCTCCACTCACTCACTCACTCAGAGATCCACTCGTTGACGATCACACGTTGATCTGATTGGTTACAAGGTAGTTTGTGACGTCAGAAACACCAGCGATTTCAAAGCGTGTTTTTGAGACTGTCTTTGGTTCACTGCAGTTTTAAGCAGAAAATACTCAGCAATGCTGTCGACTTATGAATTTACACATGACTTGTGTTAAAGCATATTAAAAACACCACATATACACATAAACAACTTTAAAAACTGGATTTCTGCTTGTATAGAACCTTTTTGGCATAAAGTCTTTTTTAAAATGGAGTCAAGAACCTTGGAGTTCTACATATATGGAACCACAGTGAATGTTTTTTTCTGAGGTTTCAGAGTCAGAAAGGTTTTATTCTGGTCTGTTAAGTGAAAAGCTGCTGTTCTGAATGTGTTGTTGCAGGTCGGCGAGGCCAGGGCTCTGTATAACATCGGGAACGTGTTTCATGCCAAAGGAAAGCAGCGTCTGTGGGGCTTCGCTCAAGATCCCGGAGATCTTCCGTCCGATGTCAGAGACACGCTTCAGCGAGCCACGGCTTTCTATGAGTGAGTCCCACTGTAAACCCTAATGCTCAAAATCGTTCATTGGTTTAAGTAGAGCCAACTCATATTATGCAAAACAGTTCCATCAAATTAACTTCTGTCAGGACCACCATCGTCAAATACAATTGACAATTAGCATATTTACATTTATTCATTAAGCAGACGCTTTTATCCAAAGCGACTTACAAATGAGAACAATAGTAGTTACATTAACAATAGGACAACAATATGCAAGTGCTATGACCCCTCTCAGTTTAATCCTACGCAGTACATGTACTTTTTTTAATTAAAAAAAAAAAGATAATAGATATAGAATAGAAGATACAATGTTAGTATTAATGTATCAAGTGTTGCCGAAAAAGATGCGTCTTCAGCCGTTTCTTGAAAATGGTTGAGGAACAGAAAAGAAAAAGGTCATATAGCGTTTATTGAATTAGCTGGTTAAAGCTAGCCAAGTTTCCACGACTAAAAATAATTAAGTTGAGATTACATGATAATTTTAGGTTGTGTATGAATTAGCTTACTCAAATATTTCAAGTTAATAGCAAATAAAATGTATGAATACAAAAATAAAAATCTGCAAGTTCTGCTTAATTAAACGTTACATTTCTTAACTTAAAAAAATTGATGTAACTGATTACCTCCAATTATTTGAGTTTTGCCTACTTACTCAGATTTACAGTGCAGCTGAAGTTTACTGGAGAATCATTAAACCCAAACCACAGAGACCCGTCTGCCCACAGCGGCGTTTAGCAGATCCAGAAGGTTAAACGGCACATAAACGAGACGCAGAGAGACCAGAGGAGAAACAGTCCCTCGTTTACTTTGAAAACATGGAGAACAGGAAAATCTGCTCTTCCAGGCGCACATACATTTACTTCAGTTGCATATAAAACGGCCATGCATTTGGATGACACGGTTTTCAAAGTCAAAGTATCTTTATTTGTCTCCCCAAGGAGAAATTTGTTTTGGATCTAGAGAGATTGCTACAAGAGTCACAACAGAAACACACCACAAAAGCACAAGAATAAGACACTTAAAAAGACAAAGAAGTACATAGAGCATAAGGGCTGCTATTTTAACAGAAACAAACTGATAAACTTCTTGTGATGCATATTTGTCAGTCATGCATACTTTTTTTCTGCACTTAAATAGTGCTGTGAAACGATTAATGCATCTAAAATAAAAGTTTGTTTACATAATGTGTTTGTACTGTGTGTAATTATTTTGTATATATAAATACACACATGCATGTATATATTTAAGAAATATTTGCATGTATATACTGTATATATTTATATATAATTTATATTATACATATTTTCTATATAAATAACACATTTTTCTTAAATATATACTGTACATGCATGTGTGTGTAGTTATACATGCAAAATAATTATACACAGTACACACACATATCATGTAAACACTTTTATTTTGGATGTGATTAATCATTTCACAGCTCTACACTCAAAGTTAGATAATAAACTTTATTGTTATTTTACTGCTTTGCAAAAACAACGAAATTCTGTTGGTATCCCATGTTCTCAAAATCCCATGTTTATTTATTAAATAATCATATTTTCAAAATGCTTAGAATCAGCATAAATCTGTATGAACGGATGAAGAAGATAAGATGAACCACTTTAATAAACATTATCAAAATAAAGATTGAATTGATTGATGATAAATATAAAAAGTTTGTGTAAAATGTATACCGGTAAGTGCTATTACGGAAATAAAATTTATTTTGTACATGACTGACAAATATGCATCACATTAACTTTATTAGTTTGTTAAAGTCCCACTGTACTCAATAATTTCATCCCTTAAAACTAATCTTTTATCACCAAAATGACATATTTAAATGTTTTTTACTTTAAAAAATAATGTCATGCCTTAAAATATCTTGAATGCAACTCGACACCCTCGCCTCATTTAGTATGTGCGGTTCTATGAATATGCAAATGAGCCCCGCCTCCACTCACTCACACCAGTTTTACGGAGAAAATACTCAGCAATGGTGTTGACATTTTGGTTTGTCTTAAAGCATATTAAAAACAACGCATAGACATATAAACAACATTAAATGCAGGATTTTTAAAACTGCAATTTTTAATGGATGGAAATTTTATATGCAATTCAAACCTTTTTTCACTTCATTTTCAAAAAGTTCTAGAATAAACTTCCCTGAATCAATCCGTCAAAATCACAACATTAGTACAAAGACTGTTTACTTGTTTTATGAGGCAATTACCCTGTGAAAATTACTTTCCTAAACTCTTTCAGGATGAATCTCTCTCTGGTGAAGGAGTTGGGAGACCGAGCCGCCCAGGGAAGAGCCTTCGGGAACCTGGGAAACACTCATTACCTGCTGGGTAATTTTGTTGAGGCCATTAAGTTTCACAGAGAGGTAAAATCCTCATGCAACAAACAACACTGAGCGTCACTGAAACTGGAATCTCACAGGGATTTGCATTTCAAAGTAACACACAATCCCTCCTTGTTTCCAGCGCCTTTCCATTGCAAAGGAATTTGGCGACAAGGCAGCGGAGCGAAGAGCGTACAGTAACCTAGGCAACGCTCTCATTTTCCTGGGCCAGTTCAATACAGCAACAGAGTATTACAGGTGATCATGACTTACAGCGCCATCTAGAGGATGCAGGACATCGCTGGTGTGTTTCTTAAATGAAGGAATCAGAAATAATGCCGTACAAACACCTTCAGGACAGGAGAAGATTAAAGAGCATCGACTCAAACTTTCACATGTTTCAAGAGGAAAACAGGAAAAAGCAAACAGCATCACAGTTGTAGTTCACACACTCCTCAGAGGAAGTATTGAGCTTGTGTACGAGTGTGTGAGCGAATGATTATCAGATGCACCTTGATACAGACACTTTTCTCCTCATTAAAAACGTTTTACACTAACGAATTGAAAAAGATATCAATTATGAGGCTTGTTGAGGCGAGGTGTGTTGTTAATTCTCAAAACACTCTCACACTCTCAAACAAACACACACACAAACACTAACTAAAGGCTATAATACACACCGCCATTTAAATAAATAGATTAAATCAGCAAAAACACATTAAATTGATCAAAAGTTTCGGCAAAAAGACATTTGTTACAAAAGATTTTGTCAAATAAATGCTTTTGAACATTATATTCATGTAAAATAAAATAAATTATATCATCATTTCCACAAAAAAATCGACATTGATGATTATAAATGTTTCTTGAGCAGCAAATCATCATATTATAGTGATTTCTGAAGGATCATGTGACACTGAAGACTGGAGTAATGATGCTGAAAATTCAGCTTTGATCACAGGAATAAATTACACTTTACTATATATTCACATAGAAAACAGCTGATTTACATTGTAATAATATTTCACAATTTTTAGTGTATTTTAGCTAAAATAAATGCAGCCTTGGTGAGCGGAAGAGACTCTTACCGACCCCAAACTTTTAGTATATATTCTTACATTGAACGCAATCCATATCTAGAGATCAGAATGTCATACTTTCTCTGTTCCTCAGGAAAACTCTTCAGCTCTCTCGGCAACTGAAGGATCAGGTGATGGAAGCTCAAGCGTGTTATAGTCTGGGAAACACATACACACTTCTGCAGGAATATGAACGTGCCATCGACTATCACCTCAAACACCTGCTCATCGCTCAAGAGCTCAACGACAGGTCAGAACAATCCACAAACTAAAAAAAAAAAAAAAAAAAAAGTTTTTCCTCTTATTTCGCCAACAAAAATATCAGTAGAGCCACTACACGTCTCTGAGCAGCAGTTTCATCCCTGAATGAATCTGCGTTTTTGAACGAATCGTTCTTATGAATGACTCAGTTATTCACTTGTTACTTCTGCTTGTCCCTGAATGAATCTGTTTTTGAACGAATTGTTCTAATGAATGACTCAGTGACTCACTCGTCACTTATGCTTCGTCCCTGAACGAATCTGCGTTTTTGAACGAATCGTTCTTATGAATGCCTCAATGACTTATTCGTGACTTATGCTTGTCCCTGAATGAATCTGCTATTTTGTACTAATCGTTCTAATGACTCAATGACTCACTTGTTACTTCTACTTCGTCCCTGAATGAATCTGCGTTTTTGAACGAATTGTTCTAATGAATGACTCAATGACTCACTCGTCACTTATGCTTTGTCCCTGAACGAATCTGAGTTTTTGAACAAATCTTTCTAATGAATGATTCACTCACTTGTCACTTCTACTTTGTCCCTGAATGAATCTGCATTTTTGAACGAACCGTTCTAATGAATGAATCAGTTACTCACTCTTCACTTCAGCTTCGTCCCTGAATGAATCTGCGTTTGTGAACGAATTGTTCTAATGAATGACTCAATGACTGACTCGTCACTTATGCGTTGTCCCTGAACGAATCTGCATTTTTGAACGAATCGTTCTTATGAATGATTCACTCACTTGTCACTTCTACTTTGTCCCTGAATGAATCTGATTCATTCATTAGAACGGTTCGTTCAACAATGCAGTTACTCACTTGTGACTTCAACTTCGTCCCTGAATGAATCTGCGTTTTTGAACGAATCGTTCTAATGAATGAATCAGTTATTCACTCGTTACTTCAGCTTCATCCCTGAATGAATCTGCATTTTTGAACGAATCGTTCTAATGAATGAATCAGTTATTCATTCGTCACTTAAGCTTCGTCCCTGAATGAATCTGCATTTTTGATCGAATCGTTCTTATGAATGAATCAGTTACTCACTTGTTACTTCTGCTTCATCCCTGAATTAATCTTTTTTTTTTTAACGAATCGTTCTAATTGAATGACTCAATGACTTACTCGTGACTTCTGCTTCGTCCCTGAATGAATCTGCGTTTTTGAACTAATCGTTCTAATGAATAACTCAATGACTGACTCGTCACTTGAGCTTCGTCCCTGAATGAATCTGCGTTTTTTAGCAAATCGTTCTAATGAATGACTCAATGACTCACTCGTCACTTCTGAATCTGCGTTCTGTCTGTCTCTGATAGGGTCGGGGAGGGCCGGGCCTGTTGGAGTCTCGGTAACGCTTACGTGTCGTTGGGAAACCACCGTCAGGCTCTTCACTACGCCCGGAAACACCTGGACATCTCCAGAGAGGTGAAGCCAAACTCTGCCGTCTAGCAGCTGCTGTAACTCGACACACACACACACACACACACACACACGTAACTCTGTCCTTTGCTTTGCTTGCTCTCAGATCGGGGACAGAAACGGAGAGCTGACGGCGAGGATGAACGTGGAAGAGCTGATGGAGGCTCTCGGGGTGAAGGAGTGCGATCTCTCTCCATCCGGCTCGGAGTTTAAAGTGCTGGGTAAACATCACCTGTTCCACTGTATAAGCCACGGCGGGGCTAGTCGTCACACTGTATGCTCTTTGCTTTGCTGGTTTTTGACATTGATTTTAAAAGAATACTTTTGTACTAAAAAGAGACATTTTCCTTAGCATACACTACCAGTCAAAAGTTTTGGATTGTTTTTAAAAGAAGTGTATTCTGCTCACCAAGGCTGTATTCATTTTATTAAAAATGCAAAACAAAACAGAATATTGTGAAATATTATTCCAATGTAAATCAGCTGTTTTCTATGTGAATATATAGTAAAATGTAATTTATTCCTGTGATCAAAGCTGAATTTTCAGCATCATTACTCCAGTCTTCAGTGTCACATGATCCTTCAGAAATCACTATAATATGAGGATTTGATGATCAAGAAACATTTATGATTATTATCAATGTTGAAAACATTTGTGAACAATTTCTTTTTCAGGATTCGTTAATGAATAGAAAGTTTAAAAGAACATCATTTTTCTAAAATATAATTTTTTGTAACATTATTTTATTGTCACTTTTGATCAGTTTAATTCATCCTTGATGAATAAAAGTATTGATTTATTTTATTTCTTTCCCCCCAAAAATAAATAAATTCTTACTGACCCCAAACTTTTGAACGGTGTTTAATGTTACAAAAACTTTATATTTCAGATAAATGCTGTTCTTTTGAACTTTCTATTCATCAAAGAATCCTGAAATAAAAATGTAAATAACTGTTTTCAACACTGATAATAATCATAAATGTTTCTTGAGCATCAAATCCTCATATTATAGTGATTTCTGAAGGATCATGTGACACTGAAGACTGGAGTAATGATGCTGAAAATTCAGCTTTGATCACAGGAATAAATTACACTTTACTATATATTCACATAGAAAACAGTCATTTTAAATTGTCATAATATTTAACAATATTACTGTTGTTGTTGTGTTTTTAATCAAACAAATGCAGCCTTGGTGAACAGAAGAGACTTCTTTTATAAACATTAATAATCTCACCGATCTCAAACCTTTGACTGCTAGTGAATGTCTGTTTTATTTATGCAACAACTATCTCTGGTCTCGACTATACATCACATTTCACCAGACTTGCCAAGCTCAATTCATAGTAAAATAAAAGTGTGTTTATTTAAGGTGGATTTGTAGAGTTCATGTAGAGTTCATGAGGTTGTGGAATGAATTTTTCATTAGTTTGTAGCTCAGGGTTCATACAAGCTGCTTAAAATGCTTGAAGTCGTTGAATTTGACTTTTGTAAACGTAAGTCCTGAAAAACCCTTGAAAACAGACATATTTATGAAAAGGGTACTTGAAAAGCGTTTAAATTATTGAAAAACAATATATGTGAAATTAGTGTTTAATTTTATCGATAAAACAATCTTTTCACACAAAATGAAGCTGCAGTCCGTCTGATATAGAGCCATTTCGCATGGCTATGAGTGTGATATTACTCCTAAATATCCAAGTATATGATACAGCTTTTATTCATATTCATATATTTATTCATATATTCATGGGATAAAAATCAGTTTGTAAAAAGAAAGTGATATCTTTGTCACAATATCTTTTCCATAGTTAAAGAAAGTTTCCACAGTCATTGCATCTACTGCACTTTATTTGTACCATTTTGTTTGATCGGTTTATTTTTGTTTATCTATTTGCCTTTTTTAGAATTTAAAAGATAATAAAGATGTTGTTTGTTAATTGGGATCTCTGATTGAAGTCCTTAAAAAAAAACAAAAAAGTAGTTCTTGAATTTCATTTTACAGTATCTGTACGAACCCTGATAGCTGTATATATACAAATAATATCTGTATTTTTGTGTCTCAGTGATATTTCATGATTCATAATAAACTTGTTCTTGTTTTCTCCAACAGGAGCCAGACCCAAGTTCAGCGAGAAGAACAGCATGGAGAGTGTTGAGCTCTGGAAATACAGCTCTGATAAGGTCACATGCTCAACCTCTGATTGGGTGATAAGGTCACATGCTCAACCTCTGATTGGGTGATAAGGTCACATGCTCAACCTCTGATTGGGTGATCAAGACACGAACTTGAGTCACAATCGTTCAACAAAACAAAGCCTGATCCTGTAATCTCCATCAGTAGGAAGACAGGGCGGCACACTTCTGAGTTTAGCTTGGAGGGAGAATTATGGATTATATTTAGAATATAATATAGAATTATAAAAAATATAGAATTATATATATACAAAAAAAACTTGCATCACAATAAGTATATTGTGATTGTCACAATACACAATACAGTTTATACACTTTAATACAGTTTTAATACAGTTTAGCTTGGAGTGAGAATTATGGATTATATTTAGAATATAATATAGAATTATAAAAAATATAGAATATATATATATATAAAAAAAAACTTCAGTTTATACACGTTAATACAGTTTAGCTTGGAGCGAGAATTATGGATTACGGTATATTTAGAATATAATATAGAATTGTATATAAATATTAAATAAACTTGCATCACAATAAGTGTATTGTTAGAACAGTTTAATGCAGTTTTAATACAGTTTAGCTTGGAGTGAGAATTATGAATTATATTTAGAATATAAGAATTATAAAAAGTATAGAATTATATATAAGTATAGTGACAGCATGGTACAGTGACTGCTAGGCTACTGTTGTTATTATTGCTTTACACAAATTTCACGATTTCAACTCAGTTCTTGTGTTTTGATTCTGATCTTGATTCAATATCGATTCATCCGGATAAATATTAGGTCGAGTGGATGTATGTTAATTTTTCTCAAGAAAAAAAATGATCACCTAATGCTGTAAACATAAAGAGACCCTGTCAGCTGGTATTATTTCAAAAGGTTAAAAATAACAAATCAAATTAAATGTAATGCGTTTTTTTATTAAAATAACAACGTTATAATATTTTAATTATATACACAAGTAAAAATATAATAAAAATGTAATTAGTGTATATATTTAGCAAAATTCTCCTCTCTATTGCACCTTTTTTTATGGTGATGTGTGTGTGTGTGCTGTAACTGTATGTGCTCGTGTGTGTGTCTGAGTGTATGTGTGCTGTAACTGTACGTGCTGATGTGTGTGTGTGTGTGTGTGTGTGTATGTGTGTGCTGTAACTGTACGTGCTGATGTGTGTGTGTGTGTGTGTGTGTGTGTGTGTGTGTGTGCTGTAACTGTACGTGCTGATGTGTGTATGTGTGTGCTGTAACTGTACGTGCTGATGTGTGTGTGTGTGTGTGTGTGTGTGTGTGTGTGTGTGCTGTAACTGTACGTGCTGATGTGTGTATGTGTGTGCTGTAACTGTACGTGCTGATGTGTGTGTGTGTGTGTGTGTGTGTGTGTGTGTGCTGTAACTGTACGTGCTGATGTGTGTGTGTACAGAACGGAGACGCTCAGGATGATGCTGGTTCGAGGAGGTGTCGGATCCCTCAGTGTAGTGTGTGTGTGTGCTGTATCTGTACGTGCTGATGTGTGTATGTGTGTGCTGTAACTGTACGTGCTGATGTGTGTGTGTGTGTGTGTGCAGAACGGAGACGCTCAGGATGATGCTGGTTCGAGGAGGTGTCGGATCCCTCAGTCTCAGTGTAGTGTGTGTGTGTGCTGTATCTGTACGTGCTGATGTGTGTATGTGTGTGCTGTAACTGTACGTGATGATGTGTGTGTGTGTGTGTGTGCAGAACGGAGACGCTCAGGATGATGCTGGTTCGAGGAGGTGTCGGATCCCTCAGTCTCAGTGCAGGAGTTACACTGACAGCCAGAGCTCAGAGGAGAGACAGTGGATCGACTCTCCGGTGGACACTGAGGACATCACTGTTCACGTCACTCCTCCTGTGAGTGACTATACATCTCTCTCTATACATCCATCTATCTATACATCCATCTTTACATCTCTCTATCTATACATCCATCTATACATCATCTATACATCCATCTCTCTATCTATACATCCATCTATACATCTCTCTATCTATACATCAATCTATACATCCCTCTATCTATACATTCATCCATACATCTCTATCTATACATCAATCTATACATATCTCTATCTATACATCCATCCATACATCTCTCTATCTATACATCCATCTATACATATCTCTATCTATACATCCATCTATACATATCTCTATCTATACATCCATCTATACATCCATCTATCTATACATCCCTCCATCTATACATCCCTATATCTATACATCTCTCTATCTATACATCCATCTACACATCCCTCTATCTATACATCCATCCATCTATACATCTCTCTATCTATACATCCCTCTATCTATACATCAATCTATACATCTCTCTATCTATACATCCATCCATCTATACATCTCTCTATACATCCCTCTATCTATACATCCATCTATACATCTCTCTATCTATACATCTCTCCATCTATACATCCATCTCTCTATCTATACATCCATCTATAAATCTCTCTATCTATACATCCATCTATAAATCTCTCTATCTATACATCCATCTATACATCTCTCTATCTATACATCTCCCTATCTATACATCCACCTATACATCCATCTATACATCTCTCTATCTATACATCTCTCTATCTATACATCCATCTATACATCATCTATACATCCATCTCTCTATCTATACATCCATCTATACATCTCTCTATCTATACATCCATCTATACATCTCTCTATCTATACATCCATCTATACATCTCTCTATCTATACATCAATCTATACATCCCTCTATCTATACATTCATCCATACATCTATATCTATACATCAATCTATACATCTCTCTTGCTATACATCATCTATACATATCTCTATCTATACATCCATCCATACATCTCTCTATCTATACATCCATCTATACATATCTCTATCTATACATCCATCTATACATCCATCTATCTATACATCCCTCCATCTATACATCCCTATATCTATACATCTCTCTATCTATACATCCATCTACACATCCCTCTATCTATACATCCATCTATACATCTCTCTATCTATACATCCATCTATACATCTCTCTATCTATATATCCATCTATACATCCCTCCATCTATACATCTCTCTATCTATACATCCCTCTATCTATATATCATTTATACATCTCTCTATCTATACATCCATCTATACATCCCTCCATCTATACATCCATCTATACATCTCTCTATCTATACATCCATCTATACATCTCTCTATCTATACATCCCTCTATACATGTATCTATCTATACATCTCTATATCTATCTATAGTCAAGTCAAGGCACCTTTATTTCTATAGCGCTTTATACAATACAGATTGATTCATAGTAGCTTTACAGAGATAACAGGAAAATAATGTTGTAATAATATTGTTAAATATAAAATTAAATGTCCCCAACAAAACAAGCCAAAAGCCAATGGTGACAGTGAAGGAACCAAAACTCCATCAGTGCAGAATGGAGAAAAAACACCTGTGAGAAACCAGACTCAGTCTCAGTGCTCCTCTGGCCAACGAAAGAACAGTGTATGGTTATGATTCAGGCATTACAGGTCAGAGGTCAGATTGGATCGCAACAATCAGAATATTATCCAGTTCCTCTGTTTGAAGACCGGAGTCACACGTGTATGGAGACGAGTTTGTTGAGGATCAGTGTCGATCTGCTGACACTTCCGAGATGCGTTGTGGCCGTGTGCAGGCGCAGGTCCTCCATCTGGTCTGGATACGGCCCTTTCTGGCTGACCTATCTATCTATCTATCTATCTATCTATCTATCTATCTATCTATCTATCTATCTATCTATCTATCTATCTATCTATCTGTCTATCTGTCTATCTGTCTATCTGTCTATCTGTCTATCTGTCTATCTGTCTATCTGTCTATCTGTCTACCTGTCTATCTGTCTGTCTGTCTGTCATCTATCTATCCTGCTGAGGTGTTTTGTAAGTCGCTTGCGTAGCAGTGTTTAAATGACATGTTTCTACTGACAGTCAGTACAGAGCGAGTGTGTGCAGATGTTTGTGTGTGTGTGTCCTTGTCAGTGTTGGGAGTAACGCGTTACAAAAGTAATGCATTACAGTAACATATTACGTTTTGCTGTAACGCAGTAGTGTAAGGCATTATTAATCAATTTTCAGTAATATTTTACTCGGTACATGTTCGGTAAGGCTTGCGTTACAACAGACTTTTAGTTTTAATTGTAAAAAAAAAACAAAAAACAGCAAGACCGCCAGACATTAACGAATGAAAGATGCAAGTAGGCTAAATTACCTGTTCGTGGTCAGTCAATAGCCGCGTGTGGTGTCCAAGTCTGTAATTAAAGACTAAATGGCAGCGTCTGATATATTTGTATAGCGATTTATTTTTTACAGGAGTGCCGTGAGGTATGATTTCGGCCTCTGTGCTCACGCTCGCCAGAGGAAAAGCGGCTAATGGTGAAGATGGCATGAAGAAGACTACATTCGCGAGATGGACGTATGCGCATTAGGCTATTCGTTCTGTGTTTTCTTTCTAAACAGTTAGGCTATGTTTATATGGTATTTTTCATGTTTTCATCACGCAATCATGTTTTTGGTGAGGTGGTGACGCGTTCATGTAAGGGCGGCGGCGCTGCCGATAAAGCACCTAAAAGCTGTCACAAAGAACCGGCAAAAGCAATGATTATGCATATGTCAAATATAGCAAGGAGACATGTTGATTGTTTATTAATAAAGTCAAGATGAAGTTGACTATGCTGACTCGCGATCTTCGCAGTATTGAATGCACCAGAGAGAAATGCACATTTCATTTCATAAGCAGAGCAGTCTGTTTGCTTTCGTTTTGAATTGTTCTGTTTACAAGTAGACATTTCAATATAGATATATTTTTCAGGTCCGTACAATTAATACAAAACGAAATTCACTTTAAAGAAAGGCTTCGTGTCTTCTGTGTAAGGTGTCTGTGAAAGTTTTAAAGCAGTCTTTTAGTGCCGCTTCAGAGCGGTCGCGTCCGTAACGGAGAACTGTCACGTCTCTAACATTTTTTCCTCATAAATGCGAACACGAAAAATAAATTAAAATGAATATTTTATGTTCTGTGGAGAGCCAACCCTTCTTCATTAGATTTGCGCAGTGTAATTTACAGAATTACAAAAAAAAAAAATCGTTGCCTCCTAAAAGTTAAAGATTTTTTTTTTGTCACACATGACTGTCGATTTCCCTAATATTAAATATAAAACGCATGTGTAGACTGATATTTTTCTAATGTCTGGACTCCTTTCTGGGAGGAGCCTATGGATAAACAGACGTTTCAATATTTTGGTATTAATGCATTTTCTGAGAATTTATATATAAGTTTTGACTGCAAGTCTGCAAATGTCATGTCCATAACGCTGGAATTCCCAAATTTTAAATAATTTATCCTCAACTAGCTTTGTGGTGTAGGTCTACATATTTTATAATGTTAAGTTATCTTCAAATAATACTAGGCTAATAGTAATTTAAAGATGTGGTAGCATTGGATCTGGACGGTATGGATAACGCTGGGAGTTGGAAGGGGTGTGTCGCCATTCTGCAGGTTCGTGGATCTGAGTGTCTCGATTTCGGTTTCATATCGCATATTACAGCCCTAATCATTTTAGAATGTTAAGTTCTACTTCTGTATAGTTATTTTGGTGAAAGTAACTCCAAAGTAATACAGGAGTAATGTAACGCATTACAATTCTGAGACAGTAATATTGTAAGGTAATGAATTACTTTTAAATACCAGTAACAAGTAATATATAATGTATTACAGTTTGGAAGTAACTTGCACAACACTGGTCCTTGTGCAGATGTGTGTGTGTGTGCATGTGTGTGTGTCTCCGCCGGGGCTTTAATCGGATCTGTGTTAAAGTGCTTCACTAAAGGTTTCACTTGATATCCGCTTCTCTCTGTGTTCCTCTGTTGATCAATACAGACCAGCTGATCTGCTGCTAATGCATCTGTGTGTGTTTGTGTGTGTGAGTGTGAGTGTGTGTGAGAGAGAGTGCACGTGACTTTCCCCACATATATGAAAATATGCACTGAACGCTGCTATCCACCTCATTCCTGATCTTACTGCGTTTTGAATTATGGGATGGCACTTCCGGTTTGGGGAACTTCCATTCAAAAAGGCTGAAACGAATCATTTCAAATCATTAATTCCCTGGAATGCACGAAGAATCTCAAGTTTTTCTCCTCAAATTGTTTGTTTTCACAGATAAATACAATTTACAATCTGTCAAAATGACGGAAATCACTTTGAAATAAGGTCGATATACTATCAAGTTTTATTGCATTGTGACATTATTTCCCCAATAATGCAAGAACAAAAGAGTAAAGGATGAAAATATTCTATTAAGATTGTTTCATCTAATTAATTCAACCATTTATTGATTCATTCTTTGATTTGATCCTAATTACATATATTATGCAATTAGTTTTCATCAATTAGCAATAATTGTGCACAGAGGTTTCATGTCGTCGATATATTCCTCCAGCTTTATCTCATGACATTTAGCTCATTTAAGGGTCATTTGGGTGACGTGCAAAAACAGACCACGGTCCTTGACCTTCCACACACACACACACACACACACACACACACACACACACACACACACACACACACACACACACACACACACACACACACACACACACACACACACACACACACACACACACACACACACACACATGTGTTTTAGGGTTTATGCGCTTGACCAAAGGCCATCACACTGGGGTCAGGGGTTTCTATGGAAACGGTGATGATGTGATTTAGACAAAGACCTTTTCAAGGTGCATTCTCTCTCTCTCTCTCTCTCTCTCCGTATCTCACCCTCAGTGTAACTGAATTATTGAGCTAAATGCACGAGCAGCTGAACACACACACACACACACACAGACACACAGTGAAGGGAAAGCTGTAGGAGCGACCGGGCACTGAAGGATATCAGGATGACTGAGGAATGTGAGGCTTTACTGTGCATGACTTTTGTATTTGAATATGTGTGTGTGTGTGTGTGTGTGTGTGTGTTTGTTTAGAGTGTATCAGTCCGTGGTCTTCAGTTATTTGAGGTTGTGTAATAGACCCTAAATAACCCCCCCCCCCCCCCCACCATCCTCGTAATCTCAGTCTAATTAATGAGTTGTTTTGCCACAGTGACACACACAGATGGACAGAGCGAGACAGATACAGATAAAGCTGTGATTGGATGATCTGGATTCATGTAAAGTATTGGCTTTATATCAGGACTCTTGAGTTTGGGTGTGTGTGTGTGTGTGAGAGAGTGTGTGTGAGTGTCAATCTTTGTATTGTAGGTGATTGTCTAGAAATGCTTGAATGTTATTGATACGGATATTGAGATGCTCATGTACGGCTGGTGTTGTTGAGCAGCGCTGTGTCGTTCACACTGTTATTGACTAATAGATCCTGATCACTGGAATGATCACTTGTTTCTCAGGAAGAGAGTGGTGCGTGTGTGTGTGTGTGTGTGTGTGAGTGTGTCGAACGGCAGAGGATTCTGATCAGTGTCATTGAATTTTGATTCAGTTTTGCGGGCGTTGCAGTGTTGTTTGGTCATCATCCTGCTGTGGAGAGTGTGTGTGTGAAAGAGAGAGAGTGTGTGTGTGTGTGTGTGAGTGTGTGTTTGTTGTGATTGTGTGTGTGAGAAAGAGTGTGTGTGTGTGAGAGAGAGTGTGTGTGTGAGAAAGTGTGTGTGTGTGTGTGTGTGAGAGAGAGAGAGTGTGTACGTGTGAGAAAGTGTGCGTGTAAAAGAGAGTTTGTGTGTGTGTGTGTGTGTGTGAGAGAGAGTGTGTGAGAAAGTGTGTGTGTGTGTGAGTGTGTGTGTGTGTATGTGTGTGAGAGAGAGATTGTGTGTTTGAGTGTGTGAGTGTGTTTGAGTGTGTATGTTTGTGTGTGTGTGTGTGTGAGTGAGTGTGTGTGTGTGTGTGAGAGAGAGAGTGAAAGAGAGTGTGTGTGTGTAAGAGAGAGAGTGTGTGTGTGAGAGTCTTTGTGTGTGTGTGTGTGTGTGAGTGAGTGTGTGTGTGTGTGTGTGTGAGAGAGAGAGTGAAAGAGAGTTTGTGAGAAAGTGTGTGTGTGTAAGACTGAGAGTGTGTGTGTGAGAGTGTTTGAGTGTGTGTGTGTGTGTGTGTGTGTGTGTGTATGAAAGGTCACTGTGATAAGAGCTCACATGAGTTGAGCACAGATTCCAGCAGCTCATGATCAGATCCGGCTCTTATTATATTCTACAAATGTGTTTCGGTGCTGAATCTCACAAAACATCTCAAAATCATCTCATATTTCAGGCCTAAATAAATACATAAAAAATGTGGGACTGTTAATATTTTTTACATATTTGTCACAAACATAATGTCACAATGCAATACAGTATATACTGTATATATATTTTAAAATAATAGTGAAATTTATCATAGATCATGATAGCATCTTGAAATTTATGGTACTTTCGAAAGAAATGTATTATAGTGGTTTTATCATATACAGTGAAAAGAATGGATTTACAAAAAATTAAACAGATTTTTGGGGGTTTGAATATAATTAACTCATGAAAATATCACAATGCAAAAAAGTAAAACCTTTTATTAATGTAAAATATAATTGTTTCTTGCCTCTCCTTGAACTGTCACCTTATCATGGTGGAGGGGTTTGAGTACCCGAATGATCCTAGGAGCTATGATGCCCCTGGTAGGGTCTCCCAAGGCAAACAGGTCCTATGTGACGGGTCAGACTGAGAGCGTTTCAAAAACCCCTTATGAAGAAAGAGAAATCAAGGGGCGAGACGTCGCCCGGCAAGTTGCAGCCGGGACCCCACCCTGGAGCGCGGGGTTGGGGGTCGCATGTGAGCGCCTGGTGGCTGGGCCCCCCCCTCCCCCCCAGCCTGAAAGTGTGACGTCCCCCTGTGGACTCACCACCAGCAGGAGGGATCATAGGGGCAGCTGCTTAGTGGCTTAGTGGACGACCCGATCTCTGGACACGGAAACTGGCTTTAGGGACTTGGAACGTCAACTCGCTGGCGGGGAAGGAGCCTGAGCTTGTGGTACCGACTAGAGATAGTCGGGATCACCTCCACACACAGCTTGGGCTCTGGAAGCACACTCCTTGAGAGAGGAAGGACTCTCTACCACTCTGGAGTTGCCCATGGTGAGAGGCGGCGGGCTGGTGTGGGTTTGCTTATAGGCCACCAGCTCAGCTGCCATGTGTTGGAGTTCACCCCGGTGAACGAGAGGGTCGCTTTCCTGCGCCTTCGGGTCGGGGATAGGTCTCTCACTGTCGTGTGTGCCTACGGGCCGTACGGCAGTGCAGGGTACCCGGCCCTCGTGAAGTCTCTGGGAGGGGTGCTGAAAAGTGCTCCGACTGGGTACTCCGTCGTTCTATTGGGGGACTTCAACGTCCACGTGGGCTGCTACAGTGACACCTGGAGGGGCGTGATTGGGAGGAACGGCCCCCCTGATCTGAACCCGAGCAGTGTTCTGTTATTGGACTTCTGTGCTAGTCACAGCTTGTCCATAACGAACACCATGTTCGAGCATAAGGGTGTCCATCAGTGCACATGGCACCAGAACACCCTAGACCGGAGATCGATGATCGACTTCGTGGTCGTTTCATCTGACCTCCGGCCGTATGTCTTGGACACTTGGGTGAAGAAAGGGACGGAGCTGTCAACTGATCACCACCTGGTGGTGAGTTGGTTCCGATGGGAACAGCTGGACAGACTCGGCAGACCCAAACGTACTGTGAGGGTCTGTTGGGAACGTTTGGCCGAGTCCCCTGTTAGAGAGATCTTCTGTCAGAGAGATCACCTCCGGCGGAGCTTCGACCGGATCTCGAGGGAGTCTGGAGATATTGAGTCCGAGTGGACCATGTTCTCCACCTTCATTGTCAACTCGGCCGCTTGGAGCTGTGGCCGTAAGGTCTCCGGTGCCTGTCGAGGCGGCAATCCCCGAACCCGGTGGTGGACACCGGAGGTAAGGGATGCCGTCAAGCTGAAGGAGTCCTATCAGGCCAAGCGGAGTGCAGCCCGGGTGGTTGTGGAGGTAAAAAATCGGGCCTGGGAGGAGTTCGGTGAGGCAATGGAGAAGAACAATCGGTTATCTTCGAGGAGAAATTCTGGCAAACTGTCCGGTGCATTCAGAGAGGGAAGCAGTGCCCTACCAACACTGTTTACAGTGGAGGTGGGCAGCTGTTGACCTCAACTGGGATATCGTCGGACGGTGGAAGGAATACTTCGAGGATCTCCTCAATCCCACCGACACGTCTTCCATTGAGGAAGCAGAGGCAGCGGGCTCAGAGGTGGACTCGTCCATCACCCAAGCTGAAGCAACAGAGGTAGTCAAGAAGCTCCTCGGTGGCAAGGCCGGGGGTGGATGAGATCTGCCCCGAGAACCTCAAGTCTCTGGATGTTGTTTTGGCTGATCTGCAGCATCTTGTGGTGGTCGGGGACAGTACCTCTGGACTGGCAGCCCGGGGTGGTGGTTCCAACTAGGGGATCACACTCCTCAGCCTCCCCGGGAAAGTCTATGCCAGGGTACTGGAGAGGAGTATTCGGCCGATAGTGGAAGATGGATTGACAGATGGATCGGTGCAGCTTCTACAGTATTGCGGTCGATGTACCGGTCTGTCGTGGTGAAGAAGGAGCTGAGCTGTAAGGCAAAGCTCTCAATTCACCACCGGTCAATCTACGTTCCTACGCTCACCTATGGTCATGCGCTCACCACAGGCAGCCGAAATTCCTTAGAGATAGGGTGAGGAGCTCAGTCACTCGGGAGCAGGGCTCAGAGTAGAGCCGCTGCTCCTCCACATCGAGAGGGGCCAGCTGAGGTGTTCCAGGCATCGGCACCGGATGTCAACTGGATGCCTTCCCGGGGAGGTGTTCCTGGCGAGGAGAGGAGACCCCGAGGAAGACCTAGGACACGCTGGAGGGATTTTGTCTCCCGGCTAGCCTGGGAACGCCCCGGTATTCCCCCGGAGGAGCTGGAGGAAGTGTCTAGGGAGAGAGAAGTCTGGGCGTCTCTGCTTAGACTGCTGCCCCCGTGACCCGGCCGCAGATAAATGGAAGAAGATGGATGGATAATTGTTTCTGTCTTTTTATTTTCTGTGTGTATTATTTTTTTTCCCCTTGGATCCACATGTATTGTTGTGTTTGTGTGTTTTGTATCTATATGCTGCGTTTGTCTTGTACTAAACTGTCCTCGTTGTGATTTAATGTTTTTGATGGAGTCACATAAGGTGGTTTAGTGATCATAAGTGCTCAGTGGTTTTCATGGTGATGTTTTGCAATTATTTTCCATCGCCACACAGAAGCAGTCGGTTTCATGTCGCCGATATATTCCTCCAGTTTTATCTCATGACATTTAACTCATTTTAGGGTAATTTGGGTGAGATGTGAGTACAAAAATAGACCACAGTCCTTGTCCTTCACACACACACACACACACACACACACACACACTCACGCACGCACGCACGCACGCACGCACGCACGCACGCACGCACACTCACTCACTCTCACTCACTCACTCACTCACACTCACTCACACTCACTCACTCACTCACTCACTCACTCACTCACTCACTCACTCTCACTCACAATCACTCACTCACTCACTCTCTCTCACAATCACTCACACTCACTCACTCACACTCTATCACTCACTCACACTCACACTCACTCACTCACTCACTCACTCAGTCACTCTCACTCACTCACTCACTCACTCACACTCACTCTCACTCACTCACTCACTCACTCACTCACTCTCTCACACACACACTCTCTCACTCACTCTCTCACTCACTCACCCTCACTCACTCTCACTCACTCTCACTCACTCACTTACACTCACTCACACTCACTCACTCACTTACACACACTCACTCACACTCACTCACTCACTCACTCTCTCTCACTCACTCACTCACTCACACTCACTCACACTCACTCACACTCACACTCACTCACATTCACTCACTCACACTCACTCACACTCACTCACTCACTCACACTCACTCACATTCACTCACTCACACTCACCCTCACTCACTCACACTCACTCACTCACTCTCACTCACTCACTCACTCACACTCACTCACACTCACTCACTCTCACTCACTCACACTCACTCACTCACTCACTCACACTCACTCACTCTCACTCACTCACTCACTCTCACTCACTCACTAACTCACTCACTCACTCACTTACACTCACTCACACTCACTCACTTACACTCACTCACTCACTCACACTCACTCACTCACACTCACACACTCACACTCACACACTCACTCACACTCACTCACTCACTCACACTCACTCACTCACTCACTCACTCACTCACTCACACTCACTCACTCACTCACTCACTCACTCACTCACTCACTCACACTCACTCACTCACTCACACTCACTCACATTCACTCACTCACACTCACCCTCACTCACTCACACTCACTCACTCACTCTCACTCACTCACTCACTCACACTCACTCACACTCACTCACTCTCACTCACTCACACTCACTCACTCACTCACTCACTCACACTCACTCACTCTCACTCACTCACTCACTCTCACTCACTCACTAACTCACTCACTCACTCACTTACACTCACTCACACTCACTCACTTACACTCACTCACTCACTCACACTCACTCACTCACACTCACACACTCACACTCACACACTCACTCACACTCACTCACTCACTCACACTCACTCACTCACTCACTCACTCACTCACTCACACTCACTCACTCACTCACTCACTCACTCACTCACTCACTCACTCACTCACTCACTCACGCACACACACACTCACTTTCTCTCTCAGTGGTTTTAATGATGTTCTGGTGTTTGTCCTGCAGAAATTTGGCCGTGACCCGTCAGATGAAGTCTGCTTCTCACACACACACACACACACACACACACACACACACACACACACACACACACACACACACACACACACACACACACACACACACACACACACACACACACACACACACACACACACACACACACAGTGGTTTTAATGGTGATGTTGTGATGTTTCTCCTGCAGAAACTGGGCCGTGACCCGTCAGATGAAGACTGCTTCTTCGACCTGTTGAGTAAGTTTCAGAGCAGTCGTATGGATGACCAGCGCTGTGAACTGGACGAGCCGCCCGATGGAGAGAATGCTGGAGGAGTGGAAGAAAACAGCCTGAACGACAGGATCGGTCAGTCACACTCAGATTATAAGACTTTTGGAGTCTCCTACAGTGTTTAAATGCATCCAAGGTAAAAAAAAACTTATATTTCCTCAATTTCAGTAGAAGAAAGTCACATGGGTCTAAAACAAGGTATTCTCTTTTTCATTTTCCATTAAAGTGCACTATTATGCTATTTTAAAGGCTTCTAGTGTTGTTTTGGCGTCTCCTACAACATTTTTACATGCATTCAAGGTCATAAAACAACTTTTTCCCGTAATATCCACTGCAGCATCAGCTCTTTCCTCTCAGTGTCTGAAACGCTTCGATCAAGGATTTAGTCTCTCTAAGCCCCGCCTCTCTGAGCACTGCTCTGCTCTGATTGGTCAGAAAGCACACACTCATCATCATATCTGAAGCTCAGCTTTTGATACACAGTGATACGAACAGCAACGATGGCGTGGGTTTTACCGTATCAATCTCATCAAAGTGGATTTGCATTGTCAGCAGAAAACAGTGTCTTCTCGACACGTACAACACAAAACAAACTCTTCCAGTCGCAGATACACTACAGTGTTTGTGGGCGGGGCTAAGAGACACTGCTCAGCCAATCAACACCAGAGGCTGACATTATGCAAATTATTAACAAACCCATGCAGGTTCAACAGGAAGTGAGACTGAATTACTGACTCGTTTCAGTTCAGAATCACTTCTTTCTTTTAGGAGACAAAAACATTTGTCAGCACATTGATCTTCAAAACTTTGCAGAACTTTTACATTCACAAACAATATGAAAGGGAATATCTGAAACGGCATAATAGAGGACCTTTAAAGGAATAGATTATAATATCACTCACTCGCCTCCTGTTGTTTAAACCTAAACAGATATTTTGAATAATGTTCATGCTGTTCTTTTCCATACAATGATACTTTTGGTAATTTTATGACACTTTTTTTGCCAAAAATGACCATTTATGGCTCGTGTTTTGTGTGTTAAGTCAGGAATAAATTCAAATTTGGTAACACTTTACAGTAAGGTTGCATTAGTTAACAAGAACTAACAATGAAAAATACTTTCAAAGCATGTATTAATCTTAAAGTTAATTTTTAATGCATTATTAAGATCGAAAGTTGTATCTATTAATATTATTTAATAGACCTGAGATGGACATGGAAAAAACAATGAAGAGTTGTATTTTTATTAGTGCTGGGCAAGGATTAATCGCATCCAGAATAAAAGTTAGTGTTTACATAATATATGTGTATATATAAATACACATACATGCATGTATATATTTAAGAAAAATTTACTTGTATATAAAATATTTATATATAATATAAATTATGTATAAATATATATACAGTATATACATGCATATGTGTGTATTTATATATACAACATAATTATACACAGTACACACACATATATTATGTAAAAACAAACTTTTATTATGGATGCGATTTAATCCTTCCCCAGCACTATTATTATTATTATTAAGAATTGTTTTGACTAGTCAATGCATTGACTAACAATAAGCAATACATTTGTTAATTAACATCAACAAATGGGACCTTATTGTAAGGTGTTATTGCAAATTTTAAGGTATCATTTTATGTATTTTTTCTACTACTTATGTCCCAGACAGCAATGTAGTGTCGGCCCAGATCCGTCCCACATCTGGGCCGTGTGGAATCCACGTTTGCCGTATGTGGGCCGGATCTTGGCTGACACATTATACCTTTTTTTTTGCATCAGCTGCAGTGTGTGTGTGTGTGTGTGTGTGTGTGTTTCTCAGATGCCAGTCTTCTCTCCTCTCCTCAAACTGAAGAGCTCTTCGATCTGATCGCCAGCTCTCAGAGCCGGCGCCTGGACGATCAGAGAGTGAGCGTCAGTAATCTGCCCGGACTCAGGATTACCCACAACAACCTGGGGCACCTGTGTGGAGAGAGCGAGTCTCCCGAGCCCAGCGACGACTTCTTCAACATGCTCATCAAGTGCCAGGTGAGAGCCGAGTCAGAGCCGGGCCGGAGCCGAGCCAAGTTTGAGCCAAGCCCGAGCCAGAGCGGAGATCTAGATACTAGAGATTGTTGAAATAAAGCTGAAACCAAATATAAATATTAGATGAAAAACTTTAACGAAAATTTCAAATCTAGTAGGGCATGCTCATCAGGTGCCAGGTGAGAGCCGAGCCTGAGCCGTATGCTGTGTTTCTCTAAACGCTGTTGTTTTGCGGATGGGCGGCCGGAGCGCATTAAGGGTTTTCTGTTAGAACGGTGTCGTGTTAGCGGCCGCTAAGTTAATAACTAATGATCATTGTGACAGAAGTGAATCAATCAAAACTAACTTTATCTGGACAATAACTTTATTCTAGAGCTGCTGTAAAGCCTAAACAATCTCTGTTAATCTCTGTGATTAATCGCATCCGAAATAAAAGATTGTGTTTACATAATATATGTGTATATACTGTGTAGTAAGTAAACTGAACTGTTTGATTGTTTTGAGATTAATTAAATTATTTAATTTAATTTAGACGAACTTAAGTTTAACTGAAACGGCTTGGATGTCTATTTCCCAGCATGCTTTGCCGATGGCACTCGAGAGGGAGAGTAAATGGTACAATTAAGTGTAATATAATGTTTTTTTGTGCAAGATTAATGTTAAGTGGGTTATTTAGTAGTGATTAATGTTTTATGCTAATTTAGAAAAATTTCTGTTAATGTTGGTTTTCGGATAGTTAAGTGGTGCATGAGCTTGATTTGACAGCAAATAAAACCTCTATATTGCTGGAAGTGCTAATAAGTGGTATTAATGTTAACATGTTAACAAATTAGTATGTAAGCAAACTAGCTTGTTAAAGATAGCTAAGGTTATACTAATGAAAGTGTTCACATTGAGATAACATGAAAATTATGAATTAGTGAACTCAAACATTTCAAGTTAAGAATAATTAAAATGTGTAAGTACAAAATAAAAATCTGCCAGTTCTGCTTACTTAAACTCAATGCCAACTTATTCGGGTTGTCTAGTTACTAGCTGTCTAGTTACTAGCATAACTAGCTGTTTATCTGAGCGTGTGTTTCTCTGCTCAGTCGTCCCGGATCGACGACCAGCGCTGCTCTCCTCCTGAAGGGGGTCCGCGGGCCCCGACCGTCCCCGACGAGGACTTCTTCAGCCTCATTCAGAGAGTCCAGGCCAAACGCATGGACGAGCAGCGCGTGAAGCTCCCGTCAGACGAGCCGGACCCCGACCCGGACCCCGACTCTCCGAACCAAGGCTAGAGCAAACGGACTCGCGCTCCAGATCTACAGAAACGTGAAGAACACAAGTGCCATCTCAGTATATGCTCTACAGCCAATGACACATGCGAAAACTGCTTTTCTTACTTAGTATTTTTGTCTTGTTTCCAGTCCAAATATCTCAAAATTCTCAAATCAAGATTCATTTACTAAATGAGTAAAATGACATACGATGTTATGTCTTGTTTTCTGGGGATATAGATCAAAATGAATAATAATCATATAATAATAAAATAATCATTTTGCTTGTTTTAAGCAAAAACTCACTTGATTTTGATTTATTTCCCCAGAAAACAAGACATAATATCGAATTGCATTTTAGTACTTTAGTAAAAGCATCTTAATTTAAGAATTTTTAGATATTTGGACTGGAAACAAGACAAAAAATACTAAGTAAGAAAAGCATTTTTTGCAGTGATAGAGTTTATATTAATGGGAATAACTGGGTGAATTCACTGGGAATCAGTGGCTGACGTCGTTGAGTTGTTAATTAACCCTTGTGCTTTATCTTGATGTAAATCTCTCGTTATCACCAATATTGGATTTAACCTTTTTCTTTGTCCGTTCAGGTTTTGTATTTCTCTTTCTGTTTAATTTAAAGCTGCGAATTTAACTCATGTGCAAAATTGGGGTATTGCATAAAACCAGAGATACACCGATATGAAAAATGTGTCCGATAACCGATAATTCCTTATATTTGAAAGCCGATAACCGATATATTGGACGATAAATCTAAATCCAAATTTTTATACAATTTTGAGAGCCTGATTACAAAAATAAAAGTCTCAACATTAAAAACCACATCCCAAACACACAATTATAAAGTTCTCATAATTTTATGTAGCCGATATGACAGACTTGCGATGAAATGTTGCACTGAACTGTATTTTTCCTTTTTCCATTTATATTTCAAGCAATTCAAAACCATCGTGTTGAACAGTGCGCATCTGAAGGAAATAATATATTATATATTGGCTTTAATATATCGGCCAAATTTTCTTATCAGGCCGATAATGATAACATTATAAATGAACATATATTGGCCGATACCGATATATCGTGCATCCCTACATAAAAAAAAAACATAAAATGGCGCAGAATATCAGTAATTAAACTGTAAGTTGCTTTAATGTGGCTGTTTTTCCCTCCATCATAAACGAGTGTGTGTCGAGCGTCAGACGAAACACTATAAACGCTGTCATGTTCTCTTGCGTTCGGATGCTGGTGTTCGGGAACACACTCGTGTGTGTGTGAGACGCTTCTGGAGGGAATTAAACCACATCATTCTGATCACACACTTTCACTCCGGCGTTTCAGAAACACCAAACCAACATTTGAGACGCTGCGATGCCATTGGTCCGGTGGTTACCGCAGTTATCCAATCACAGTTGACGCTGAGGCATCATGGGATTTATTCAGTAAATGTGTTTCCATCGTAGTTTACGCATCATTTCTTCTTATCGGATAAAGCAATGATCTGTGTATGTGCACTTTTAAACACTTCCAGCATTTTTTTTATGTGATATCCCCAAATTTGCATACAAATAGTTGAACGCAGCTACAGATCTGAGCTGATGCACTTCAGTCTGAGTGAATAAAGTTCAGATGAATCGGTTCCAGAAGCAAACACCAAACATGTGCTGATGACAGAAAACAAGACAATAACAGAATATAATGACAGATTTATTAACAGTTGTGTGTAGGCCTGTCCAGAACACCACAAGTGTAACAAGATTAGAAAAATGATCAAAAATTAATTTAGGAAGTTGTTTTAACCTTGTGAGGAAAGTCAGTATGTTTTAGTCCAATGCTATAATAATATGAACTAGCATTTCACGGGAAAAATCCGGTAGCATCTTATTTTACAGTCCTGTTCCTCATGTACTTATTATAGTAATCACCATAACTGGGTATTATTAATAATCACTTAACCTGCCCCTAATCCTAACCTTAACCCATGTAGTTACCTTATACTGTATTACCAGTACTTTCTTATTACTGTAAGTACATGTACTGTAATATAAAATGCAACTCAGTTACCTTACAGTGTGTGCAGAATTATTAGGCAAGTTGATTTTCTGATCATATTTATTTCCAGGCACATTTTACCAATTCCAAACCACATTTCTCTCAATAACTACTATTAATTTTGTGTTTGATCATTTATAAGTGATATATAATTAAACAATAATAAAAAAAAACAGCTTATATTCAGGTGTGCATAATTATTAGGCACGTTTTCTTTAAAAGATAAAATGAGCCAAAAAAAGAGATTTAACTCGGACTGAGAAGTCAAAAATTATTAAATGCTCATGAGAAGGATGCAATATTAGAAATTGCATTTTACTCATTGGTGATGAATGCATGATTAAATACAAAATCAATAGTAGTTATTGAGATTAATGTGGTTTGGAATTGGTAAAATGTGCCTGGAAAAAAACGATCAAAAATGATGCACGCACTGTATATTACCAGTACCTTCTTAATACTGTAAGTACACTGTACTGTAAAATAAAGTGCTAGTGAATATCCTCTCCAGCTCCGGAACACACGAGGATCAAGAAACCAGGGAACGCCGCAGAAATGAAGCCAAACACAGTTTACACTCCACTCAATCTATATTTCTTTCAGCGTCGCTGTAGTTTCTGCTCACACTGCACATTCTTTATAATGTTCTTAACAGGGACAATAAAGCATCCGAGACTCTTCACCAGCCGCTTCTAAACACCG
This sequence comes from Siphateles boraxobius, assembly GCF_051911475.1. Classification (NCBI taxonomy): domain Eukaryota; kingdom Metazoa; phylum Chordata; class Actinopteri; order Cypriniformes; family Leuciscidae; genus Siphateles; species Siphateles boraxobius. Next base: position 598,387 of record NW_027509194.1, read on the forward strand.
GCTCCATATGAGCATCAATAAGCACATTCGTTATGTATTAAGCTATAGTTATTATATTACGGATCCACTTAACGTCAGTTTTCCAGCTACCAGCGAACCTTCTCAGAAGTAACAGAACGTTCATCTAATGTTCTCAAAACGTTAACATTCTTAATACATCATTCATGGAATGTTTTTTTTTCTCTGACATGTTTCAGTTGGACGTTTTTAAATGTAACATCTTGTTTCGGAATGTTCAACAAACATTTAAAAGTAACGTTCCTTTACATTCTGTTTGAAGAATGATCGAATGGAATGTTCGCGTAACATTCACACACAGTCAAACCAAAAATTACTCAGACACGATATCATTTTTTATATTTTTACTAGTGTGTGCAGGACACTATAGTTCATTTATGTAAATGAGGAGAGCAGAATAAAGTAAACTGTGACATATTATACCCAAATATTCTTCATACAGTGACTACAAAAGACACTTTGAGCTGATCATGTTTTGCTGAAGTGTTTTTTCTTTAATAACTAATGCAGCATTTTACAGCACAGACTGAACAACATGAAGCATTGCTTGGTAACCGGTTGAGCTAAACTGGTATTATCTAATTGTGTAGTTAAATTTAACAGCTGACAGATATTCAACATAATTAACAGAAGGATGGATAAAACCAAATATTTCATAACTCTGAGTTCTGGTCATATTTTAGTTTATAGCGAATAAGCTGTGATAATGTGTGAAATGTGTCTGAATAAATGTTGGTTTGACTGTAAACCTTACTGAGAACTTTTGGAAATAATGTTGTCCTTACTCAATGGGAACATTAGTGAAATGTTCAGTAGATAATACTGTGTATATTAAAGCGTTTATGAATTGTCCCCGTTGTTTTAAACGCTCAGATTAACACGCGTTTCTCGTCCTCTGCCTTAAAGAGAGAAACATGCAGACTCTGATTGTATTCTGTGATATTGAGTTTTCTGAGCGATCCAGCAGTGTTGTTCTGGTGTGTGTGTGTGTGTGTGTTATTGACAGTATTTCCACTAGTGCCGCTGTATCTTTGACCTTCTTAATCGCAAGTGCATTTCGGTTGGGCTGTGTGTGTGTGTGTGTGTGTGTGTGTGTGTTTCATCGAGCTGCTGACACACATTATAGGGCTGCGTAACTTTCTCACATTTCTCTCTTTTCAATTCCAAGATATTGTAACAGATGTATTTATTGAAAGTGTTGAGAAATATCTGTAAAAAAAACAAAAAATGTGAAAAGAGTTTTTAAGTATTGTTATAATGTGGGAAAATTAAAGTATTCCAGTTGCCAGTTTCACGCTTCACTGGTGGACTGAATCGACTGAAACTCCCAAAAACACACGGGTGATTGAGTTGCTTTAGTCGCTCAATATTTTAGTCATTTGTGGCGAATGATCAGCTGACTAATGTTTTACATAAATTAAACGTCATTTTGATGTTCAAGTAGAGCAATTTGTGCACATTTAATAGTTTTGGAGAGAATTAAAATACTTTAAGTCTACTCACTGCCATCTTGTGGGAGAAGTAAGAAAAGGCCATACATTTTTTTTTTAAGAAAGTCTAAAGCATTATGTATAATTTTTAAATATTTATTAAGTTACTTTTATTTTAAGAAGCTAAACTGATTAATAATTTGTTGCATGATGGTTGTAACTAAAACTAGCCCTAATTTCTAATACTTAAAAAATATGAGGAATAGTGGAAATATGTATTAGATTCATAATGATGAGGTTAAATTCAGAACTGTATTTACGGATGGAACGGTAAATTATTAAACAAATATATTTAATTTGTCATGGTTTAACAGAAATATTTCCTGAATTGTGATAGAATTGTGTTATGATGTGTTGTAATGAGTGAATGAGTGTGAAAGCCTTTGAAAAGCCATTGCCCCAATGTACATAAATGTTTTATATTTATTTCCTGTTCATGGACATGGGAATGAATCCCTTGCTTTTAATAAAATGTTTATGAAAATGAAATTAAGCACTCATCTTTTTCAACAGAGAAATATTAGAATAAAAATCAATACAGAACACGAGGCTCTTCTGGCTTTATTTTATATATATATATATATACGAATGTACTTGTGTATCACTGATCAAAAGTTTGGGGTCGGCAAGATTGTATTTTCTTCTTTGTTTTAGAAATAAGTCTCTTCATCACATTCATTTTATATTTTTACTGTATGAAAACTATTGATCATTTGTTTCCTCGAAACTTTAGAAGAAATTTTCAGCATCATTACTCCAGTCTTCAGTGTCACATGATCCTTCAGAAATCACTATAATATGATGATTTGATGCTCAAGAAACATTTATGATTATAAGCGTTTGTGATGCATTTGATTTTTCAGGATCTTTGATAAATGGAATGTTAAAATAGAATTTAGTTGAAATAGAATCTTTTGTAACATGTTTTCACTGTAACTTTAGATCAATTTAATGCATCCTTGATATATAAAAGTATTAATTAATTTATTTCTTTTGAACAGTATATCACGTCATCATGCCTGAAACTCCTGTAAAATGTCCTGTCTGATGGATTGAAGTGAACGTTATCATGAACCCTGTGTGTTTAAACACCACATGCATTTTCATACTAAACATACAGACTTAGTCAAGAGAACTATCAAGTTTGCCATGACAAACTTTCCTTTTCCAATTAATTTAGTCAAAAAACGAAACCATTAAATTAGTTTATGTCTGTTAAACTTCAGTCCACCCTGTTACATTGGTGCTACTTGCCCTTTAAAATCTTAAAGTCCCCCTGCGTTGTAAATCCAGCTTTTAATTTTGTTTATATGTCTATGTGGTGTTTTTAATACGCTTTAACACAAAGCATGTGTAAATTCATAAGTCGACAGCATTGCTGAGTATTTTCTCCTTAAAACTGCAGTGAACCAAAGACAGTCTCAAAAACACGCTTTGAAATCGCTGGTGTTTCTGACGTCACAAACTACCTTGTAACCAATCAGATCAACGTGTGATCGTCAACCAGTGGATCTCTGAGTGAGTGAGTGAGTGAGTGGAGGCGGGGCTCATACCAACAGAGATGAGTTCACCTATGCTCTGGACCTCATTCAATCCTGTCTCCTTACATTACGTAAAGGAAATAATGTTTGAACTTAAACCTTCCTTTTGTATGTAGGCTATGACACTTTACATCCGCGCTATCTGCGAAAATTATTTGATACTGTCGACCCAGGGTTGAGATCGTTATTAAATACATCGTTGCATGAAGGAGTTATACCCTCGAGCTTGAAAATGTCCTCAATTACACCGGTACTAAAGAAACCCTCAATTGGTGCCTCTATTTTATCTGACTATCGTCCTATATCCATTGTGCCGTTTATTTCAAAGGTATTAGAGAAAATTGCATTCTTACAGCTTCAGACTTTCTTAAACGACAATCATATCTTTGAAAAGTTTCAATCAGGATTCAAATCACTGCATAGTACAGAAACGGCCCTTACAAAAGTTCTCAATGATATTTATATGACTACAGACGTCGTTTTAGTTTTTGATACCGTTGAGCACACGATTCTCATTTCTCGACTCGAGTCTTACGTTGGACAAGGTCCTGAGCTGGTTCAATCTTTTTTTAACTAATAGACGTTTCTCTGTAAAAATTGGACGTTTCTCTTCTTCACTTCAACATCTATCTTGCGGTGTGCCTCAGGGTTCTGTCCTAGCTCCTGTCTTATTCTCACTAAATCTTCTTCCTCTGGGCTCTATTTTTAGAAAACACAATATCTCATTTCACTGTTATGCTGATGACATGCCGATTTATATGCCTTTGTCTAAGAAAAATAAGAGCGCTATAGACAGTCTGACAACATGTCTTGAAGAGGTAAAAGCGTGGCTTGCTGGAAACTTCCTGTTTCTGAACTCAGACAAAACAGAAGTTATTGTTTTTAACCCCTCAGAAACTAGGCAAATCTATGATTTTAACCTGGGATCTATAGATCTATCTATTGCGCCCCAGGTATGGAACTTGGGTGTGATTTTAGATAGCTCCCTTAAATTCGATTAACAAATTAGTGCTGTAATCAGATCTAGCTTTTTCTATCTTCGCTCTATACAGCGAAAATTAAATCTTATCTCCCTAAACGCTCGTTGAAGATTGCGATCCGTGCTCTTGTCACCTCGCGCCTGGACTATTGTAACGTTCTTTATTTCGGTGCATCAAAGTCCCAAACGGCCCGCCTACTCATGGGAAAAAGGAAATTTGACCATGCCACCCCCCTGCTGTGGCTACCGATACATTTTAAAATTGAATACAAAATTTTAATACTGGTGTATAAATCTTTAAATGATTTAGCACCTTCTTATCTATCCGATTTACTTCATTTCTACTCTCCCACTAGAAGTCTTAGATCTGAAACGAAACTGAAACGAAACGAAAACCCGGCTAAAATCAAGGAGAGACCGAGCTTTTGAAGTGTTTCTGGTCCCACACTGTGAAACAAGCTCCTACTTTATATTAGAGAACCTTCCTCTCTGTCTGAGTTCAAGTCCGGTCTTAAAACCGATCTATGTTCGGTCGCTTTTATCTTAGAATGATTATTCTGCTCTGAACTGCTTGTCATCATTTATGTCTCTAAATTGCATTAGTTTCTTTCTCTATGTGCACAGCACTTTGGTCGGCCAGTGGCCGTTTTTAAATGTGCTTTATAAATAAACTGAAACTGATCACATGACTTGCAAGAACTGACAGAACTTCCTCTGAGGTAAAATTTTCTCTCTTTACCTCATTTTTATTTAGAAGACTTATCTAATAGTATAAAATATAACATGTCCACCCTGTGTCAATTCATACTGGACATAAAAATATTTGCTTCTTTTAGAAAAAAATAGATTTTATATAGCTATTAAAATTCTTTCTAAATGTAAATCTTCTGCAAGCGTGTTTCTCTTTCCTAGCTAGTAATGAGCTTAAAACGTCCACCCTGTTTGCATTGGTGTCACTTGCCCTTGAACATTTTAAAGTCTCCCTGCAGTCAATCATTTTATCCCTTAAAACTCATCTCTGATCACCAAAATTACATATTTAAGCGTTTTTTCCCTTAAAAAAAGTTCTTCATGTCTTAAAATAGCTTGGATGTAACTCGACACCCTTGCCTCATTTAGTATACGCGTCTCTATGAATATGCAAATGAGCCCCGCCTCCACACTAGCTAATAATGGGCTTGATGAGCTTAAAACATCCACCGTTACATTAGTGTTACTTGCCCTTTAAAACCCTAAGTATACGCTCTAAACCACATGACTTGCTAGAAGTGACATCATTTCCTTGGAGGGAACTTTTCTCTGTTTTCCTAATTTTCAGAAGACTTATCTAACAGTGTGAAACATAGCATGTCCACCCTGTTCTGTTGCTTTATACTGGACATAATTAGCCTATACTGTTTCCTAAATGTAAATATTCTGCTATCATGTTGTTCTTTTGTTCTGAAGAAAAAAAAGTTCTTCATGTCTTCAAATATCTTGAATGTAACTCGACACCCTTGCCTCATTTAGCATGGTTCTATGAATATGCAAATGAGCCCCGCCTCCATTCTAGCTAGTAATGGGCTTTATGAGCTCAAAACATCCACCCTGTTGCATTGTTAAAATGTCATGTGACAGGGCGGACAAACTTCCTTGTGAACCATGTGACCTGCTCAGAATTATTAGGTGCTTGACCAGTGTGTTTTTATGATAGACAGACATTTTCTCCCACTGACAAGAAAAAGAAAATGATATTTTAATATATTTTTAACTCAACTCAAGTGTGAAATCCACCAAACTGTAGAAATGCATGTGAAAATCAGCCTGAAATGAACATCATGAAGAGAAGGAGCCAATCCTGATCCATCCCTGCATTCCTCCAGTCCCTCCCATCAGCCCTTCGTCTTCCCAGAATCCCGTGCGTCTATATAAAGCGGCGTTGAGTGAAGGAGGGCTGGCGTGCAGCGGGTCACACACACACAGACAGGAGCCGGACACACACACACACACAGAGAGAGAGAGAGAGACAGGTCAGTGGAGAGGAAGTGCAGTGAGTAAATGAGATTGGCTTTAATGTGTGTGTGCATGTGTGTGTGTGTGTGTGTGTGTGTGTGAGTTAAGCTCTTTAACGTCTTGCTGCTATAGCATGAGAATCTGAGTCAGTTCTGTGTTTGTACAGCTGCAATGTCAAACAGGACAAATTCATGATGCTTTTTCATGAGAACGATCTCACTTCCGCTGAGGGATAAACACACTGATGGAATCAATGTCCTGTTTCTCTATTGAAAACACAACCCTGTTTACGTAACCAACAAACAAACAAACAGAGCCGCTCTCTTAAAGCTACGGCGCGACACACTGTTTCTATGGCAATGCATCCTGAATGACCAACATCCTGCGTTTTTTCCCCCGAGGTCTGTCGGGATTGGGAATATTTAACGGCTTCTGGTGCTTGTAGCTTCATTATTGGCTTTAATGGATCCTTAAAGAACCTTGGAATCGTTTTATCACACAAAAGGTTCTTCGAAGTGGAAAAAAACTAAGAAAAAATGGTTCATTTAAAGTTTTTAATGTTGATTATATGTTTATGTGAGTGAACGAGTGGATCTCTGAGCTGAGTGAGTGAGTGGAGGCGGGGCTCATTTGCATATTCATAGAACCGCGCATACTAAATGAGGCAAGGGTGTCGAGTTACATTGAAGAAGAAGGCATGAAGGCATTTTTTTTCAAGGATTTTTTTTTAATATGTCATTTTGGTGATCAAAGACGAGTTTTAAGGGATACAATTATTGACTACAGCGGGATTTTAAGAACGGTTCTTTGGGGAACCAAGAAAAATGGTTCTTAAATGGATTTTGCAGCATAAAAACCCCTTTTGTAAGCTTTCTGTTTAAGAGTGTGATCGACAGCTGCTGCAAAAGGAACATCTTTTTTTAGCGCCCGGTCAGTTGGTTATGAATCATGACAGGACGGTATCGAGGTTTCCCGTATTAATGTCCACAGACGAGTCACATGACGCAGACTCTCATTAAAACACATGCAGCTCGTTCTGAATTTTGATTTATGAGGTCATACGTGAAATGTAATCTCCTGGCGTTCCTAAAAATTAGCTTGGTAACACTTTATTTTAAGGTGACGTAGTTACATGTTACGACACGTATAGTAATAACAGTATATTATGCATATTTACAAGTAACTAACCCTAAAATAAGAAACTTTATAGTAAGTACTAGGAACTCAGTAGTAAGTACTCAGGACTTATTTGAGTAAGTGCAGTGTATCTAACCTAACCTTTTCATGAACAGGGTCTTGGCTTGAAAGCAGAAAATGTTGTTCATAAACTAAATATTATTTAGTCACTATGTTATTTCATTAAATGTTATTTTATATTTTTTACATATGATATCTGCGATTTTTGGAAACCTGTTTTTGCACTTCTGTTGCAACTCTCATGTTTCTACAGATTAAATAATATGTATATTATATATATATATATATATATATATATATATATATATATATATAAAAATTAATGTTTATATATATTTTTATTACATTTATTTTTATTTATTTAAATTAACTTATAATATAATATTTTTTAGGAGTAAATGTTATTTTGCAGTTATTCATTACCTTCTACTAACAATAATTATTTGTTTGATCATGTATTAAAGGGTTTAATTTTTTTATTACATTTATTTAAAATTTTATTTACAATCTTTAAATGAACTTTATTGCAATTTGAAACGAACTTTTATACTATATTAAATTAAATTATATAATTTAGTAATACATTTTACTTTGTAGTTATTCATTAACCTCGATTAACAAGAATTATTTCTTTAATAATTTATTTTTAACTTGGCAAATGAAGCGAAAGAACACAATTTGAATAAAAACTGAGAACATGGTGAGATTAACAGTTATATTCTGTACAAAAAGGCGCATATGATGTCACTTCCTGTGCATCAAAATGTTAAAGAATGCTCTATTTTTAAAGCAATCATGGGAAAATGTAATTACAATGACAATGAAAAAGAAACGCAATTATTGATAAATGCAGGATGTTTGATGGCGTGACTGAGAGTTAATTACTGAGGCATGGAGCAGCTGCTGCCGACACTCATATTTACACCAGCTTTATATATAACTCTTACAAACAGCTCTGTGCAACTCCAGCTGCCGTCCCGTCTCACAGACGCGCACACCACTCTCTTACGCTCTCTACAAAACAAAACCTTAAAGTGATTTACAAAATGTTACATAGTCCAAGTCCATCCTAACCTTTCTAAACCGTCACTAATTGACGTCTCACTGCATCTTTAGCTTTGCTTTTCAGTTGGACAGTGGATTAAATGGGTCTAAGAAAATCGTAAAGAAAACACAAAATGTTTAATAACACAAATAAATAAAACAGTTTTAAAAGTAACATCCTTATATTTCAATATTTGAAATGAAACATGACTTGTGCCTTCATCAGCATTATATATATATATATAATGATATTATAATTAATTTAATTAAATTAATATCATTTTGTGTGTATATATATATATCTATAAAGTGTGTGTAAAATTGTAGTGTGTTGGAGTTTATGTCTCTATAATCATTAAATTAAAATGTATGCATTAATATTAATATCTGTTAATATATCTATTAATATATTATAGTATTTTAATAATACATTTTCAAATCTCAAGTTTCAGCTTTGTATAGCCAGAATGACTCATAAGCAGCAATATTTTTCATTTATTTTAATTTTTATGTCATTTATACTTTGAGAAGCAGATACATGTGGGCGTATTGGCTGATATTCAAATGTAAAAGAAACATTTAAAACTAAAACGAATGCTTTATTTTTAAATGTCTTTTGCACGACACACTAAACATTGAAATCTATCAAATAATGACCGTTGAGTATTCAATTAATTATACAAGCTGTAAGTCATCGGGACATAAACGGGGCACAAATTGCAGCGTTTCCAGGGAATGACCCACATACTGTACTGTAGTTAATAAGTCTGAACTGTATATACTACAGTTTAAAATGCATGTAGGCCATATTCACACAGTTAGTGACCATTAAACGCCAGAACAGCAGTCTCACATGCCGTAGAGTCCATCAAAATCACCATAATTGGCCCGAGCGCGAGTCCGAAAGCGTCCAGTGCTGATTCAGGCCTTCGGGTGACATTTACCGTGACCCAGGTCATAAACCATCTCACAGCAGCTGACACTCATCACATAATACTTCACAAAACACACATACAGTGCCTAGCATAAGTGAACACACGCATGCTAAAGCTGACTAAAAAGAGGAATAAAAAATCATCTTTTAGAAATGTATCTTAATGCCTTAATTTAAAAAATGAGGAAAAATCCAAACTTTAAGGACACCAATTTTCTTTCTGAATGAATAATGTATCGTGAATAAATAAATGTTCTTCCTTAAAATACAGGTTGCGTAAGTCAGGATTCAGGACACCCCTATGTTAAACTCCCATAAAGACAGCAGATTTTTATTATTAAAGGCCAGTTATTTCATATTATTTTAGTAAGTTCCCTTGGCCTTTGGTATTAAAATATCCCACATCATCACACACTCTTCACCATCATGGGGAACTTTCCATAAGATCATCTCTCAATGCAAATCACACCAGCTATTAGGCTAACTGAAATAACACCATGCCAATCTCTAGGTATGATGAAGGGAATGTGATGAAGGATATTTTAATACCAAAGGCCAAGGGAACTTACTGAAATAATATTAAATAACTGTCTTTTAAAAATAAAAAATCTGCTGTCTGTATGGGAATTTAACATAGGGGTGTCCTGAATCCTGACTTATACACCCTGTATTTTAAGGAAGAACATTTATTTATTCACGACACATTATTCATTCACAAAGAGAATTGGTGTCCTTAAAGTTTGGATTTTTCCTCATTTTTTAAATTAAGGCATTAAGATACATTTCTAAAAGATGATTTTTTATTCCTCTTTTTAGGTAACTTTATCATGAGTGTGTTCACGTATGCTAGGCACTGTAACTGTATGTGCTTCTGGGTGGAGAAAAATCTGCAAAATTATCTTGAACAACCAGCATTTTTACACCTACAACAATGCTTTTCAGAATTATTATTATTCTTACATATAAGAAACTCTCACACCAGTATACTGCATGTAAGACTTTACACGCTATATTAATGTACTCTCACTTGGTTTCAATGCATACCATAGTTATTACAATGTTGACAAAACCAACACTAGACGAGGAAGCAAATTGGATTTTTAAAGGAACTTCCTTATATTTCAATATTTGCAAGGAAACATGACCAGACTTGTGGGTTCATCTACAACAGTCAGCCACAACATACATTTTCTAAGAATATACAGTCAAACCAAAAATTATTCAGACACCAGATATCATTTTTGATATGTTTTACTAGTGTGTGCAGGAAAGTATAGTTCATAGTAATTAAAATAAAGTAAACTGTGACATATTATACCAAATATTCTTCATACAGCGACTACCAGTAACATTTATAAACATACGGGAGCAAAAATGATTGGGACACTTTGAGCTGATCATGTTTTACTGAAGTGTTTTTTCTTTAATAACTAATGCAGCTTTTTACACCACAGACTGAACAACATGAAGCATTGCTTGGTAACTGGTTGAGCTAAACTGGTATTATCTAATTGTCTAGTTAAATTTAACAGCTGACAGATATTCAACATAATTCATGTGTGAGAGTCTAACAGAAGGACGGACAAAACCTGTGAAATATCAATATCGAGTTCAGTTCATATTTCATTACCATTTTTGTAAACTATAGTGAATAAACTGTGATAATGTGAGAAGGTGTCTGAATAAATGTTGGTTTGATTGTGTATACTTTGCAATGTGTTTGAGCTTATAAGTCTCTTAGTAATTTTGAGTCTTGAACAGTTTTTTTTTAGCTTATATCCCAGCTGACAGGGAACGTTTCTCTCCATTACAGTTTTGTACAGTCGCTAGGACACATTTCTCAATACTTCGGTCACTTTTTCTTCACTCTTCGCACAGTAAACACAACAGTAAGTAAGTAAAGTTTATTTATAGAGCACTTTTCACTGATAAAATCACAAAGTGCTTTACAAAGTGCAACCACAAAATAAATGCTTGACTAAATAACGGTGTCTTAAGATGCCTTTTAAAAGAGTCGACCGAGTCGGCCACACGGAGGAACAAAGGCAAGGCGTGCTACAGCCTGAAAGGACAGGTCTCCCCGGGTTTTATAGCGAGTCTTTGGGACCATTAACAGACTCTGGCCTGAGGATCGAAGTGCGCGGCCTGGGGAGTATGTGCATAACAAATCAGCAATGTATTGAGGGGGCCTGACCATGTAAAGCTCTAAAAGTTAAAACTAATTTTCTAAAATCAATACGCAATTTGATGGGTAGCCAGTGTGAGGAGGCCAGATCTCCTGCCAGATCTTGTTAGAAGTCTTGCCGCAGCATTTTGAACCATTTGAAGGCGATTTAAAGTAGATTTGTTACAAAAAGTAAAAAGAGAGTTACAGTAATCTAACCGTGAAGAAATAAAAGCATGGATAACCACTTCGAGGTCAGAGCCTCTTAAAATTACCCTCAATTTCGCAATATTTCTTAGGTGATAAAAGCAGTTTCTGACCAAAAGTCTAGAATGGCAGTCCGAAGACATTGACTGGTCAAACCAGACACCCAGGTTTCTGAAGCTCGACTGGACAGAGGAGCTCAGAGAACCGAGGTTTTGAAGGATGGATGGTGTTTTATTGTCTGGGGCAGCAGTTAGGGTTTCAGTCTTTTCCGAATATAATTGAAGACGGTTACTAGCAAGCCACGATTTAACCGAAGAAAAACATTCCAATAAATCTGTTAGTTTGTGGAACTCGGAGTCATTGAACGAGCAATACAACTGTATGTCATCAGCATAAAAATGGTATGACACATTGTTAAAATGGCTCAAAATTTTTCCCAAAGGGGTAATGTACAGTAAAAACAAAAGCGGCCCTCGGACAGAGCCCTGTGGAACTCCATTCACGAATGGTCAGAAGTGTATGTGGGATAAACTGTGGATCATTTATCATTGCTTTGGCACAAAATGCACTCAATGACAACATCTTTCAAATTACATTAATTATTTTCTCACTTCGACACAACAACCGCTAAAACTCTGTGTACTTACAGGCCAATTTGCACATGCTTACACACTGTTTTCATCACTGGTAAACTTAAGTTCAAAGCAATAACATAATACAAAACTGAATATGACAGCAATTTGCTACATTTCTACAGTAATATTGTAATGAAATATATTTTGAATCTAAAAATGAAATGCTATGAAAACAATTGGACAATTGGACCAACCACGGCTGATTCCTATTGTATCTGTATCGGTGAATGGTGTGAAAATTCTTGTATTTTGTAATTACTCAATCAACATGTGCAATAACAACAACAAAAAAGACATAAAATATATTGAAGCACTGCATCATGTCTGATTCATTCCAGTAACACATATTGCAGTGAATTCTAAACAGTAGCGAGGTGTGCTTGTTTTACAGAAGAAAACATTGTATAATGCTACCTGTTGTTAGTGTTTTTTAGGTCATTGTTTTGTGAGTGACAAAGTGTGTTTGTTGTCTGTCAACCTTTGCTAGTGTGATGGAAGAATATGTTGATTTGAGACATGTATGAAGTGATTTGGTAGTTTTAGTGCATTTTGAAAGTGAAATGAACTGCTGTGCCGAGCTGAAAGTTGGTTTGGAGAAATGTGTGAAGAGTTTTGTGAAAAAGTGACCCAAGTATTGAGAAATGTGTCCTAGTAGCGACTTTACAAAACTGTAATGTTATCAACAAACGTTCTTCCAGTAACATTAATAGAACGTTCGTTCAAAGTTATCTGATCTTTAAAAACGTTAGAACAAAAACATTATTTATACATCAAACGTTTTTTTTTTAAATGTAACAACTTGTTTCGGAATGTTCAGAAAACATTCAAAAGTAACGTTCCCATAATGTTTAAAGAATGATGAAATGGAATGTTCGCATAACCAAGAATGTTTTTTTTTTAAAAACATGTAAAACTGTATGTTTGGAGAACATTCCGGAATAACGTTTTCATAACTTAATAGAACCGCTTAAACGTTCTTAAAACATATTTTTGTCTTCAAAGACATGACATATCATCATAATAATAATAAAACAAAGTCATGACGTTTTTCAAAACACATTTTGTGTTGCATTCACACAGTTATGGGGTTAAAGGTCAGAGCTAACAATACATTACTCTCAGTCACCTTTATTTGACTAACGTCTTATATGAAAATCAGTCTGTAAAACCTTAGTCAGCAGTAAAATCTCCAACTGTGAGCAGATATCATGAACACGAGGCGATATTCATCTTCAATAAACTCTTTCAAACTGAAAGCACAGAGCAGAAAGACCAGCCTCTGAGAGCACAGCATTTGCATGAGAAGTATTGCGGGTCACATGACCCAAGAAAAAAGAGAGATCTGTTTACACTTGCCATCAGACTCGCCAACACTCGCTCACAGAACAGTAAGACACGCTCTTTATAATAACTTTCTCTTTATGGTTTCATAAATCCAGTGGTGTGGTCACTAACCTCTCTTCCTCTGACAGATCTGTTTTACACACTAACTAACATGCATTAGTTAAACTGCAGCTTGAACTCTATATGCATGCAGTGCTTGATATATGAAGTAAAATTAGATGCATAAACACATTCTGCAGCAATAACTGTGAGTATAAATAAATGAGAGTTTTGAATTCCAGTCAGCTTTATGCTGTTTATAGTAACGCTCATATCTGCGAGCGCAGTGTTCCTGTTCTGGTTTTGGGTTTGAGGCGTGACCCGTCGCAGTGACAGCTCATCACGTTTCTTCATAAGCTTCTCATAGAGACTCATAATCCAGTGCTGGATTTAAAGATACAGACGCTGATAACAGGAAACCTTCTGACAACGTTCTCTCAACGTTATGAACAAACTCTCTTCCAGTAACGTTCATAAAGATGTTAATTCAAACACTGGTTTTAAATAATGCTCTCAAAACGTTCACAAAAAAACATTACATATGGAACATTTACAAAAGTTCTAGTTGGACGTTTGTCTGACATTTTTAAAAATATGTTGCAACTTGTTTCAGGAGGACGTTAAGAAAACATTCAAAAGAAACATTCCCACTTTTTCAAAATGGAAAATTTCCTTAAAGTTGTTGATTAAAAACAACATTATGAATAAACTTTCTTACAGTAACATTAACTAAGTGTTCATTCAAAGTTATCTGGTTTTAAATAATGTTCTTAAAACGTTAGAACAAAAACATTATCTAGAAAAGTTTTACTTGGACGTTTGTCTAGCATTTTTAAAAGCATTCAAAAGTAACATTCCCAATCTTGCAAAATGGAAAATTTCCTTAAAGTTTGTTGATTTTATTTTTTCATTGTATTTTGTTTAATGTGTTTATATTGTGTATGCTGCATGGTTTCTTTGTATGTGCTCAATGTGTTATTGTACAGGTGCAACTCTGATGCTTTTAAATGTGCTATAGAAATACATTTGGACTTGACCTACTTGATTTAAAAGAACAAACAAACCGGACATCTTGAACGTTCAGAGAACATTCAGAAATAATGCTTTTATAACTTAATGGCAACACTAGCATAATTCTTAGAACTTATTTTCATCCGTGTGGATTACGGTAACAGGGTTAAAGCCGCACTGGGGTAAAAGCTTTATTCTCCTCCAAACCACTAGATGGCACTACAACTTTTCAAGATGTGAAAACGTGAAAACATGGATATTTGGCTGATCATCGATGCGATCGCAAAGTCGATTCTGTTCGAATTTGATCTAATATTTTACGTTTTATAAATATTGTAGATTTAATTAGCAAATGAGAATCGCTAAAATTATCGAATATATTTTAAGACAATGATTAATGATTTTCAGTTTTGTTCAAAGTAATTAAAGCAACAGTTTTTCAATGACGGAAGAATATGTAAAAGTTTGGTATTTGGGGTAAAAGGCGAAAGACACTAATTAACACGATAATAAACAGCGGCTGACTTTGTTAATAGTTAGATTCAGATGCTAAATATCATATATTAAGTTGGGTGTCCATTTTAGAGATGATCACCATATTCACAATGAAACCATCGTATTTAAAAATATGAGATTAATCATCATACGATACGATATCCTTAATTGTTCCTACTATAAAGCTAAAATAAATTATCATGGGATCTTCTTCAATGCTTTCAGAATCTGTAGGCCAACTTTTTTAAATAATTTAGTTTCTGTATTTTTTAAATATATTTTTATATCATCATATTTCAATGACAGTATATTTATTGAACAAAAAATAATTCTTTCATTTGTCAAATTAAACTCAAAATAAAACAAACTTTGCTAAAGTGGTTGTTTTGAACAAGTATTAACGGACATCGTTAAAAACATATTATTTTAGCTCAAGTATTTGTGTCTTTTACCCCACGTGTCTGTCGCAACCTCGTACATTTATACGATTTTTAAACTAAATAAACCAATTATGATTTATTTTCACACTAAATCGGTTGCTCCATCACTACTAGATAAAAACATATTTTTTTCTGCAATCATACACTATGGGAGGAGTGAAAAGCACAGTTTATAACCTGTTGTAGCCAGTACTACAGAAACATACTGTAACTTTCAAGACTCAAAACTTCCAGGAAGAGAGCATTTATTGTAACTAAACTAAATAGATCAACACATGAGCACATTTTACACTGATCAGCAGAAGCACTAGTGAAAATAGTCAAATGTGGTCGAAAGTGTGAAAGCTTGTGTTGTTCCTGCCTAGTGTGAAGCAGCTGAAACAAGTTACAAAAGGATCATTTCAAACGGACCTGAACAGGGGGAATACAACTTAAAGCCGAAATATTATGTAATTATATGTCTTCACTTTATTTTAAATACACTCATAAACCTATAATGATAATTCATATTTTAGAGCTGTCGGGACTGATTACGCGGGAAATTCCATCCGTGCGTCTCCGCGGGTCACGTGATATCTATAGATCCAGCAGTGGGTAGCATGAATCTGGAAATCTGTAGTCACAACGGACGAGAACAATTGACCACGGATTATTTCAAAACCTCCGAAGAATCATGGGTTTTAAAAACAAAACAAAATGTTATTTTTGTGTGACGTGTCCATCTGCTCGTGTACTCCGTCGGACTGCTTTCATCCGCGCAGAGCCGAAGCACAACCAAAACAATGTTCTTCCGCCGAACGCATGTACAGTAGTCTTAAAGGCGCAGCAGCACAAAACAGCTCGTTTAATTCTGTTATTAATTTCGGTATTTTTGGTATTATCTGCTCACATCCGACATGATTTTGCACCGACTGGTGGAGGTTCATTAGAGAATGAGTGACAGGACTTCAAATCAACAATACAAGTAGTCCCGTCTTTATATGGACTAATTTGTTTGTCTTTTATTGCAGGATAATCTCTCACATAACAGACAACCATGGCAGGTGAGCAGAACTTCTTTTATCTACAATATTTTATGGATTTATTATACGTACATTGGCGATTGTTTTATGGAGTCAGTCACTTGAATGAAAGAGAGATTGAGAGATTGTTAAAAGCAGATCAGATGTGTGAGGAATCACAATCCTTCAGGGAAGAGCCAAACATGGGTTAACTTACAGACAGATGGAGAAACTGACCTTTACACACACTTACACATGAGACGGACTGTCCTACTGGATCACTGTGAGAATTAATGTCAATGACAAACAGAAATATCGCGCTAACTGATGAATATATGCTACAACGAATAAGCAGATGGCAGCCCGAATATGACAACAAATAAACGTCTTAGCATTCGTCATCAAGATGTTATGGCCTCTGGCGACCTCATGTGGACATTCGTTGTATTGCAAGAGGCTCTTACAGTAGGCGCTATATACAGTGGTAATAATTAAGACAGTAACGAGAAAGAGGAAAAAATGCATACAACTACTCAATTTTTAAACAAGTTATTGATAACAAGAATTTGAAAAAAAAATCCATTCAAATAACCTATTTTTTGAGTGAATAGTCTCAGGTTGCGGTCACATGCCCAGAACGTCCCACTAACTTTAGGATTTCGTTCCCGTTTTATATTTGTATTTATTCATTTGAGAACCAAATAATAACATTCTAGGAACCTTCTTATAAACCAAGGTTCCTATAACGTTGCAGTGTGGTTATTTTAATAGCTTAAAAAGTTAACTTATACGTTCCCAAATCTTATAATAACCATGTAAAATAAATGTCCAATTAAAACGTTGCAGATGTTTTTGTGTAATGACCAATACAGAGCTCTGAAATTAGTTTAATACAGCATTTATGTTGAAATGAGGTAAATTAAAACGCGTTGTAATGATCAGATAAATCCAACTTTATAGCTAAAATATTAACTTACTTAAATATTAAAATATCTACTTACTGCAGTGCACGCGCTTTCTCTTGTCTTCCACAGAAAACCGCGCTTAATTTAAATATTAACGGTCATTTCGTTTTGGCTGACTGACTCGTTTATCGATCTCTTTATTGAATGATTACTTATTAATAGAAGAGAGAGTAATTATGATTTCGGGTAGATTTGACACCCTTATTGAAGAGAACATGATGTTAATCGAGAAGTTTTTGTGTTTTTGTTCAGTCTGTGGTGTAAAAAGGTGCATATAGCAATTAAAGAAAAAACACTTCAGCAAAACATGATCAGCTCAAAGTGTCCGAATCATTTTTGATCCCAAATTTATGGGCTATATATTTTGCTGGTAGTCACTGTATGAAGAATATTTGGGTATAATATGTCACGGTTTACTTTATTTTGCTCTCCTCGCTTACGTAAATGAACTATAGTGTCCTACACACTAGTAAAAATATATCAAAAATTATATCTGGTGTCTGAATAATTTTTGGTTTGACTGTACATATTAATGGACAGATTTAATCTTATTTAATCTTGTATATGATGGTTGATGTGCTCGGGTGATGTTCACTAATTAAACAAATTAAGATAAATTAGGAAAAAAGGATATTATTTGTATAATTCGGATATATATAGGCCTAGGCGTCCATACATCCGTCTTCCATACGCTTATGCTATACTGGATGATTAGGCTATACTGACGTACAGCGGGGTAATGATATCGGGGGAATGTTACAATAACGTTAGGGGAACGTTAAAGTGACGTTAGAATAACGTTCTACAAACTAAAACTTTACTGGCTAACTAAAAACAAACCTTAAAACAACTTTCTGGGACCAAAGATTCTTAGCAAAATTTTGCGTGCCAAAAAAATTATATTTTGCCAACAGTGTAGCGATTTATGAACACACAGCTCACACAATGACTTTCAAACCAATTCTGTTGGTCAGCGTGGGAAATTTGCATGACCATTTGAACGCAAGCGAAATCTGCGCAGTGAATGTTTATGTTGTAATTACCGTAACTATTCTGACTTGTAAAAAGCATTCCCGTGATCGTAGAAACTCATAATTACAACTTAAGACTCGTAATTTTCAGAGAACTATGATTTGTACCACGTGACTGCTCTATCACTCACAACCAAGATTTAATTTGGAGTTTAAAGTGCAAGATAAACGTATAAAGGCCCGTTCACACTAAGGACAATAACTATAGCCTAAATATAACGATAAAGATACAGTTCTTAAAATCGTTCTCAATATTAAAGAATAGCAGAGTTCATACCACAGTTCATATAACGGCATAGAGAAATTATATTATTGGAATCACTTTCAGAACGATTTTATCCTGCTGAACGATAAAAACATTGACAGCCAATCAGAATCAATCCTGCTGTAACGAGCTCGAGCATTTAAAGTGACAGACAAGCACGCTTAGAATAAACAGCACGAGATCATCCACTGTGGACGCTAATATAGTTATCTTTATAGTTATCTTGGTGTGAACGGGCATTAAGTCCGAGTCCGAACTGCTCCAAGTACACCTGATCACATGTCATCTCTTAATTACGGTAATAAATATATATAATTTTTGCCCTCACGCAATACTGTCAATCGCACTGATTCCTATTGAAATCCGAGCAACAGTAAATGTGACGGAGCTTTAATGACAAGCTCTTGTAGGCTACCTCTAAAGCTACACATATGATTACAATATACAGTATAAATAAATATACATACATAAAATGCAGAAGTTGTTGCGAAGAAAAAAAAAAAACCCTGGAATTTATTGTAATGGTTGCAGCCAAAGCTCATCATGTTTATATGTAGAGTTCAGGATCAAACCTGTTGTATGAAGCTCTTCACCGTTGCTAATGTGAGAAGTTGGCAACAGTTGCCATGGCGACCTCAAGCATTCAGATCAAGTGTGTGTCAGAAATGGGTTGTGGATGCTTGAGTAAACCAGCAATCGCTGTGGCGAAACCAGAGGGTAAAGTTTTTAGCCAGAAACATTCAAATCTTCAGATCCCAAGAGAGTTTGATAGGACTGAGATCTCAAATGATCAGTATTTCCACATAATAATGATGATAATAATGCAGTCTCTGTTGATTACATTTGGACTAATTTGAATGGATTTGTTGTTTCACAGATAAAATTAAAAATGCTAAGATCGTCTTTGTCGTGGGTAAGTTGAGTTACTTTTACATTTCACAACTTTGTAGAGTATAACCCGCATTTTTTCAGTGTGATTGAATTTGTACGTTTTTAAATAATGCACTGCTTTTCTATTCTGTTTGTTTGCTGATAAAATGTGTATATCACATAAAAATCATAGTAAACACGTGTCTCTCCATGTTTTTTTTTACAATGTACACTATACTGTTCAAACATATGAAATAATCAAGATTTTTAGTCTCTTCTGCTCACCAAGGCGGCATTTATGATCAAAAATACAGTAAAAACAGTGAAATATTATTCCGATCTAAATCAGCTGTTTTCCATGTGAATATATAGTAAAGTGTAATTTATTCCTGTGATCAAAGCTGAATTTTCAGCATCATTACTCCAGTCTTCAGTGTCACATGATCCTTCAGAAATGTTTATTATTGATTATTATCAATGTTCAAAAAAGTTGCTATTTCTGTGGAAACTAATACATTTTATTTTTCAGGATTCTTTTATGCATAAAAATTTCAAAAGAACAGCATTTATTAGAAATATAATATTTTGTAACATTATGAATGGCTTTACTGTCACTTTTGATCAGTTTAATGGGTCCCTGCTTAATAAATTGAGTATTTATCTATTTTTTTTTTTAAATCTAACTTTCACTAAACTTTTGAATGGAAATAAATCACGGTTAACACAAAAAGCAAAATAATAAATATATATATTAAGCAGTTTCCAAAACTGATAATAATCATAAATGTTTCCTGAGCATTAAATCATCATATTATAGTGATTTCTGAAGGATCATGTGACACTGAAGACTGGAGTAATGATGCTGAAAATTCAGCTTTAAATCACAGGAATAAATTACACTTTAGTATATATTCACATAGAAAACAGCTGATTTAAAGAACAATAATATTTCAGATTTTTACAGTATTTTTGATCATATAAATGCAGCTTTGGTGAGCTAGCAAGTTAATGAAGGTAGCACATTGTTAACTGATTGGTGTTTGTGTCTCCGTGTGGTCAGGCGGCCCCGGCTCTGGGAAAGGCACCCAGTGTGAGAAGATCGTGGCGAAGTACGGCTACACACACCTGTCCTCGGGTGACCTTCTGCGGGCCGAGGTGGCGTCCGGCTCCGACAGGGGAAAACACCTGCAGGCCATCATGCAGAAAGGAGAACTCGTGCCTCTGGTGAGTGCACATCTGTCCCGGGCCGCAGGGTTTCAAGTAACACACGCCAAATGTGGGTGAAAATCAACTAGTAACGCTGTCAAATCACTCTAGTCCAGTCATTTTAAGCCAAAATGGGAGTCACCCTAGAACAAATTGCAACAGAAGCAAACTCAACTGATTTTGCATTCTCAATATGTCCTGAGTAAGGGAAAAAAAGCCCTGAAGAAGTTTCGAAAAAGACCCAAATATACGACAAACGGTGCATAATCTAATTACGTATGCGCCAATTTGCATAAATACCCAAACAGATCTAAACATTGGGTATAGCAGGTGAAAATCTTGTTGACATATAACAGTAAAAGACTTAATGTTAAGGTGTGAATGGAACACATTTCGGCTACCGATGAACATTAATACATAGAGGCAGGAAGAAGTACTTTAGAAACCAGCCTTTTTTAATTATTATTGCAGAGATGGGGTTTGTGCATTTTGTACATTGTGTACGTAATTTAATTTTAGACCTTAAAGGATAAGTTCACCTCAAAACGAATATTTCCTAATAATTTACTCACCCCAATGCCAAGATATCCATGTCTTTCTTTCCTCAGTGGAAGAGAAATTACGTTTTTTGAGGAAAACATTTCTGGATTTTTCTTCGAATAATGGACTTCAATGACAACCAGCGTTTTGAAGTCCAAATCAATGCAGTTTCGAAGATCTTTGAAGTGCTTGAAAATGCTGTGTATGATCGCAGCTGAGGAGGAGGGGCTTATCTCGCGAAACGATAGGTCATTTAAAAAAAATAATTACCTATTCCGCCGGCGCCCGCGACATCGACAGTGACCTTTCAACGTGATGACGTAGTTCCCGGCGCGTTGCAGATCAGCTCAATCCGAACAATTGTAGTTAAAAAGTATATATATATATATATATTTTTTTTTTGTGTGGAAAATGACCTATCGTTTCACGAGATAAGCCCCTCCTCCTCAGCTGATCGTGCACAGACTGTTGAAGCTCTTCAAAGACCTTCGAAACTGCATTGATTTGGACTTCAAAACGCCGGTTGTCATTAAAGTCCATTATTCGAAGAAAATGTTTTCCTCAAAAAACGTAATTTCTCTTCCACTGAGGAAAGAAAGACATGTAAATTAAAGTAAATTATTAGGAAATTTTCATTTTGAGGTGAACTAATCCTTTAACATTAAGTCTTTTACTGTTATATGTCAACAAGATTCAACAAGACATTTTCACCTGCTATACCCAATGTTTAGATTTAGATGTTTTGGGTATTTATGCAAATTAGCACATCCTTTATTAGATTATGCACCGTTTGTCCATGTTAACAAACAATTTTAAAAAACTTGTAATAAATTTTTTGTTTGTCTTGATGTAATCAACTCAGTAATTTTCATGATGATATTTAAAGGTTAAAATTTTTAGCCTATTCACGTGAGAAAAAGAATGAAGATGCGTATGAATAGGATATATTTGGGTCTTTTTCAAAACTTTCCCCTAATGGGATTCTTCTGGGCTTTTTTTTTCCTTACTTTGAGGATACAAAATCAGTTGAGTTTGCTTCTGTTGCAATTTGTTCAACCTTTTTTCATAAAACGACTGGACTACTAGACAATTTGGCGTTTTGCTTATTATGTTTACTCGCTTTGCTGGGGAAGTTCGTGTATAGCCGGTGCACACTGTGAGATTTTGGCCACGATTTGTCCGTCTGAGACAAATTTTGCAAATCCTAAAAGATTCCTTTAATCCTAGGCTAAAATCTGAAGTCTTTGATCGTTAGTTTGATCGACCGATGATTAATGGCTGTTGCGATCAAATTTGACCTCAGATGCAATTCTGTAACTTAAAAATTTAGTAGCCAAATTGGCCGGTGAGTGAAAAAGTTAATTTCAAACCGTGGCTGCAACTATAAAGGGATGATGTTCTGCTTTCTGCAGGACACGGTCCTGGACATGATCAAAGACGCCATGATCGCCAAGGCGGACGTGTCGAAGGGTTACCTGATCGACGGATACCCTCGAGAAGTCAAACAGGGAGAGGAGTTCGAGAAGAAGGTAGAAGAACCCATCAATCTCAGGAACTGACCTCAGATTTCAGGTTTTCGTATCATCTGTAATCAACATAGTAGGGGTCGTGAACCTACACTGGTCTCACGGTTCGGTTCGATTACGATTATCACGTCATCGATTCAGTTCAATTCGATATGGCGATGCATTACGATGCACTGCATCCTCAATTTTAAATTTTACTTCAAAAGTGATGTGTGTGTGCGTGTTCGCCTGTTCGGGAAGTCGCTGCGACAGAAACAGTGACATTCCAGTTTAAGTTTGAAGGGAGTAAAGCCTGTTTATGCCATTAAGAAAATGAAATTATGTCAAATCAATTTTGTTGTAAAGGAATGTTCATTTAAAAGCAGCGCTCATTCATCAGTGTATCAACCGTCGCCGAGTCGCTGTTGAAGTGACGAACATCCATTTATAATCACGTGTAACGACACAGAATAATTGTAATTTGACCGTCGGGTGCGGATACTTAATCAGAGAGCATTATTGTGGCGGACGGATGATTTGTGTGACGCTGGAGCTCATCTTACTCTGCAGGCGCTAACAGCTCGCGGTGAACACGGCTAACGTGGTTTATCAAGTTAGTGTATTACCTCCTGCATGTTATATTTGTGTGTGAAATGAGCGCACACAGTGTGTGTATTCTCCAAGTCGTGCACCAGGTTGTTCATAAAAGCTGAAATGTGCCCAGATGTAGGCTTTTAAAGCATTTTTAATCACTCGCACTCGCGTCTCGCCTCCCTCTGCTAGTGTATGCTACCGCGACAAAGCACACACGCGATAAATGACGCCAGAGAAGCGTCAGTACATTATAATCGGTTATATTCCATTACTGAACCGATACCGAATCGTCCTCGTCTGCATCGTAGAAACGATTAATTTCGACACCGCTACAACATAGACTTTCAGATCTTCATTTTCCATCATTAACTCAAAGCCAAAGCCTAAAGCGCTACGTTATTTTAGCATTGGAAGTTATAAATTAAATTGATAACTGATGCCTTGAAATAAACCACACATTATAACTGAACATAGCAGAAATTACACTGCATATTAGGATTGAAATTTGTTGTTTTTTTGGGCATGTAAAAAATATATAGAGTAAAATACTTGGGGGGGGGGGTTCTTGTTACTCAACAAGGATGCAGTAAACTAGTCAAAAGTCATTTATAGTGTTATAAAAGATTTCTGTTTCAAATAAATGCTGAACTTTCTGTTCATCAAAGAATCCTGGGAAATAAAATGCATCAGTTTACGCAAAAATATAAAGCAGCGCAACTGATTTCAACATTGATGATAAGTAACAAAATAAATTACAATAATTGATAAAATAAAAGCTTTGATCGCAGTAATAAATTATATTTCAGAATATATTCACTTAGAAAACGGCAATTTTAAATTGTAATAATATTTTAAATTTTTAACTGTATTTTTGAGCTGTCTTGATGAGCAGAGGAGACTTTCAAAAACATTTTTAACAATAATGCAAAAATTATCTGCCAATGTGGTAAGAAAAATGTTCTTGTTTTCCATTTGAATTAAGATTATTTTTCTTGTTTTTTCTTTTGAATTAAGATTATTTTTCTTGTTTTTCGTTTGAATTAAGATTATTTTTCTTGTTTTTCGTTTGAATTAAGATTATTTTTCTTGTTTTTCGTTTGAATTAAGATTATTTTTCTTGTTTTCCATTTGAATTAAGATTATTTTTCTTGTTTTTCGATTGAATTAAGATTATTTTTCTTGTTTTCCATTTGAATTAAGATTATTTTTCTTGTTTTCCATTTGAATTAAGATTATTTTTCTTGTTTTCCATTTGAATTAAGATTATTTTTCTTGTTTTTCATTTGAATTAAGATTATTTTTCTTGTTTTTCGTTTGAATTAAGATTATTTTTCTTGTTTTCCATTTGAAGTAAGATTATTTTTTCTAAATTCTCCAGAAAACAAGATATAATTTCTTATTTAGATAAGAAAATTTAGATATTTGGACTGAAAACAAGACCAAAATACTGAATAAGAAAAGCATTTTTTGCAGTGTAGTTCTACCGTCAGTAAGTCACGAATCTCCTGTGTGTGTGTGTGTATTGTGTGTGTTGGCTCAGATCGGCGCTCCGGCTCTGCTGTTGTACATCGATGCGAAGGGCGAGACGATGGTGAAGAGACTCATGAAGCGCGGAGAGACCAGCGGCCGAGCCGACGACAACGAGGAGACCATTAAGAAGAGGCTGGATCTGTATTACAAAGCCACCGAACCCGTCATCGCGTTCTACGAGCAGCGCGGCATCGTGAGGAAGGTATTATATTCTCCTGAGAAACATCATTCAGCAACACTTCTCACTGGCTGCGTTTACAGGCACAACTTCTGCTTCAATCCGACTCAATTCATTCTGATTGTTGAATCTAAACGTAGTGTTTATGAACGCTAAACATGTGATCGGGTTGATGTGCGCGTTTATATTTCACAAGCTTCAAATCAGAAAAGATTTTTTTGACATAAACACACTGCACAAATAGAGTTTGCTCATAATAACTATTCTCCTACATTGGTTCTTTATTTGTTTTAAACAACAGACTTAATATATATCCATTTCTGGTCATAATTTTAAGACGATGAGCGTGTGAACCTTTGTGCCGCTGCTTATATTTATCGTTTATTATTATTAGCGTATATAGATTACGCTATTTCAACATCATTACGCTATTTCTACATCATTACGTTATTTCAACATCATTACGCTATTTTAACGTCATTACGCTATTTTAACATCATTACGCTATTTCTACATCATTACGCTATTTTAACGTCATTACGCTATTTTAACATCATTACGCAATTTCTACATCATTACGCTATTTCAGCATCATCACGCTATTTTAACATCATTACGCTATTTCTACATCATTACGTTATTTCAACATCATTACGCTAGTTTAACGTCATTACGCTCTTTCTTCATCATTACGCTATTTTAACTTCATTACGCTATTTTAACATTACGCTATTTCTACATCATTGCGCTATTTTACCATCATTGCGCTATTTCTACATCATCACGCTATTTCTACATCATTACGCTATTTCTACATCATTACGCTATTTTAACGTCATTACGGTATTTCAACGTCATTACTATATTTCTACTTCATTACGTTATTTCTACATCATTACGTTATTTCAACATCATTACGCTATTTCAACGTCATTACGCTATTTCTACATCATTACGTTATTTCTACATCATTACGTTATTTCAACATCATTACGCTATTTCTACATCATTACGTTATTTCAACATCATTACGCTATTTTAACGTCATTACGCTATTTTAACATCATTACGCTATTTCTACATCATTACGCTATTTTAACGTCATTACGCTATTTTAACATCATTACGCTATTTCTACATCATTACGCTATTTCAGCATCATCACGCTATTTCTACATCATTACGCTATTTCTACATCATTACGTTATTTCAACATCATTACGCTAGTTTAACGTCATTACGCTCTTTCTTCATCATTACGCTATTTTAACGTCATTACGCTATTTTAACATTACGCTATTTCTACATCATTGCGCTATTTTACGATCATTGCGCTATTTCTACATCATCACGCTATTTCTACATCATTACGCTATTTCTACATCATTACGCTATTTTAACGTCATTACGGTATTTCAACGTCATTACTATATTTCTACTTCATTACGTTATTTCTACATCATTACGTTATTTCAACATCATTACGCTATTTTAACGTCAATACGCTATTTCTACATCATTACGTTATTTCTACATCATTACGTTATTTCAACATCATTACGCTATTTTAACGTCATTACACTCTTTCTTCATCATTACGCTATTTTAACGTCATTACGCTATTTTAACATTACGCTATTTCTACATCATTGCGCTATTTTACCATCATTGCGCTATTTCTACATCATCACGCTATTTCTACATCATTACGCTATTTCTACATCATTACGTTATTTCAACATCATTACGCTATTTCTACATCATTACGCTATTTTAACATCATTACGCTATTTCTACATCATTGCGCTATTTTAACATCATTACGCTATTTCAACGTCATTACACTATTTCTACATCATTACGCTATTTCAGCATCATTACTCTATTTCTACATCATTACGCTATTTTAACGTCATTGCGCTATTTCAACGTCATTACGCTATTTTACATCATTACGCTATTTCAACATCATTACGCTCTTTCTTCATCATTACGCTATTTTAACGTCATTACGCTATTTTAACATTACGCTATTTCTACATCATTGCGCTATTTTAACATCATTACGCTATTTCTACATCATTACACTATTTTAACGTTATTACGCTATTTTAACATCGCGCTATTTCTACATCATTACGCTATTTCTACATCATTACGTTATTTTAACATCATTACGCTATTTCTACATCATTACGCTATTTTAACATCATTACGCTATTTCTACATCATTGCGCTATTTTAACATCATTACGCTATTTCAACGTCATTACGCTATTTCTACATCATTACGCTATTTCAGCATCATTACGCTATTTCTACATCATTACGCTATTTTAACGTCATTACGCTATTTCAACGTCATTACGCTATTTTACATCATTACGCTATTTCAACATCATTACGCTCTTTCTTCATCATTACGCTATTTTAACGTCATTACGCTATTTCTACATCATTGCGCTATTTTAACATCATTACGCTATTTTAACGTCATTACACTATTTCTACATCATTACGTTATTTCTACATCATTACGTTATTTCAACATCATTACGCTATTTCAACGTCATTACGCTATTTCTACATCATTACGTTATTTCTACATCATTACGTTATTTCAACATCATTACGCTATTTTAACGTCATTACGCTCTTTCTTCATCATTACGCTATTTTAACGTCATTACGCTATTTTAAAATTACGCTATTTCTACATCATTGCGCTATTTTACCATCATTGCGCTATTTCTACATCATCACGCTATTTCTACATCATTACGCTATTTCTACATCATTACGTTATTTCAACATCATTACGCTATTTCTACATCATTACGCTATTTTAACATCATTACGCTATTTCTACATCATTGCGCTATTTTAACATCATTACGCTATTTCAACCTCATTACGCTATTTCTACATCATTACGCTATTTCTACATCATTACGCTATTTTAACGTCATTACGCTATTTCAACGTCATTACGCTATTTTACATCATTACGCTATTTCTACATCATTACGCTATTTCAACATCATTACGCTATTTCTACATAATTACGCTATTTCTACATAATTACGCTATTTCTACATCATTACGCTATTTCTACATCATTACACTATTTTAACGTCATTACGCTATTTCAACGTCATTGCGCTATTCTACATCATTACGCTATTTCTTCATTTTTACGCTATTTCTACATCATTACGCTATTTTAACGTCATTACGCTATTTTAACATTACGCTATTTCTACATCATTGCGCTATTTTAACATCATTACGCTATTTCTACATCATTACACTATTTTAACGTTATTACGCTATTTTAACATCGCGCTATTTCTACATCATTACGCTATTTCTACATCATTACGTTATTTTAACATCATTACGCTATTTCTACATCATTACGCTATTTTAACATCATTACGCTATTTCTACATCATTGCGCTATTTTAACATCATTACGCTATTTCAACGTCATTACGCTATTTCTACATCATTACGCTATTTCAGCATCATTACGCTATTTCTACATCATTACGCTATTTTAACGTCATTACGCTATTTCAACGTCATTACGCTATTTTACATCATTACGCTATTTCAACATCATTACGCTCTTTCTTCATCATTACGCTATTTTAACGTCATTACGCTATTTCTACATCATTGCGCTATTTTAACATCATTACGCTATTTTAACGTCATTACACTATTTCTACATCATTACGCTATTTCTACATCATTACGCTATTTTAACGTCATTACGGTATTTCAACGTCATTACTATATTTCTACATCATTACGTTATTTCTACATCATTACGTTATTTCAACATCATTACGCTATTTCAACGTCATTACGCTATTTCTACATCATTACGTTATTTCTACATCATTACGTTATTTCAACATCATTACGCTATTTTAACGTCATTACGCTCTTTCTTCATCATTACGCTATTTTAACGTCATTACGCTATTTTAAAATTACGCTATTTCTACATCATTGCGCTATTTTACCATCATTGCGCTATTTCTACATCATCACGCTATTTCTACATCATTACGCTATTTCTACATCATTACGTTATTTCAACATCATTACGCTATTTCTACATCAATACGCTATTTTAACATCATTACGCTATTTCTACATCATTGCGCTATTTTAACATCATTACGCTATTTCAACCTCATTACGCTATTTCTACATCATTACGCTATTTCTACATCATTACGCTATTTTAACGTCATTACGCTATTTCAACGTCATTACGCTATTTTACATCATTACGCTATTTCTACATCATTACGCTATTTCAACATCATTACGCTATTTCTACATAATTACGCTATTTCTACATCATTACGCTATTTCTACATCATTACACTATTTTAACATCATTACGCTATTTCAACGTCATTGCGCTATTCTACATCATAATTACGCTATTTCTTCATTTTTACGCTATTTCTACATCATTACGCTATTTTAAGGTCAGTGCGCTATTTCAACATCATTACGCTATTTTAACGTCATTGCGCTATTTCAACATCATTACGCTATTTTAACGTCATTGCGCTTTTTCAACATCATTACGCTATTTTAACGTCATTGCGCTATTTCAACATCATTACGCTATTTTAACGTCATTGCGCTATTTCAACATCATTACGCTATTTTAACGTCATTGCGCTATTTCTACATCATTACGCTATTTTAACGTCATTGCGCTATTTCAACATCATTACGCTATTTCTACATTACGCTATTTCAACATCATTACGCTATTTTAACGTCATTGCGCTATTTCAACATCATTACGCTATTTCTACATCATTGCGCTATTTCTACATCATTACGCTATTTTAACGTCATTGCGCTATTTTAACATCATTACGCTATTTTAACGTCATTGCGCTATTTCAACATCATTACGCTATTTTAACGTCATTGCGCTATTTCAACATCATTACGCTATTTTAACGTCATTGCGCTATTTCAACATCATTACGCTATTTTAACGTCATTACGCTATTTCAACATCATTACGCTATTTCAACGTCATTGCGCTATTTCTACATCATTACGCTATTTTAACGTCATTGCGCTATTTCAACATCAATACGCTATTTCTACATTACGCTATTTCAACATCATTACGCTATTTTAACGTCATTGCGCTATTTCAACATCATTACGCTATTTCTACATCATTGCGCTATTTCTACATCATTACGCTATTTTAACGTCATTGCGCTATTTTAACATCATTACGCTATTTTAACGTCATTGCGCTATTTCAACATCATTACGCTATTTTAACGTCATTGCGCTATTTCAACATCATTACGCTATTTTAACGTCATTGCGCTATTTCAACATCATTACGCTATTTTAACGTCATTGCGCTATTTTAACATCATTACGCTATTTTAACGTCATTGCGCTATTTCAACATCATTACGCTATTTTAACGTCATTGCGCTATTTCAACATCATTATGCTATTTTAACGTCATTACGCTATTTCAACATCATTACGCTATTTTAACGTCATTGCGCTATTTCAACATCATTACGCTATTTCAACGTCATTGCACATGCGCAGTATTTCAGTTTCGGTTTTCAGTCCGATTAAGTGTTTACATGTTCTCTCGATCAGATTAGAAAAGGAATAAACTCCCCTTTCAATCCGATCGAAATGTAATTCGTATAAAGCTCAAATCCCATTACTAGCGTATTATTTGGTTGCATGTAAACGTAGCCATTGATCGTCTGTGTTAGTAGTTCTCTGTTTAACCCGATGAATGATTTCTCTCTCGTCCTCCAGATAAACTCTGAGCTGCCGGTGGACGAGGTATTTGCAATTGTTGAAAAAGCTATTGATGAGCTGAAGTAAAAAGCACTTGACGGCAAACCCTGGTTTCTTTTGCTTTTTTTTCTCATATATATTCGCCATCTCTGTCTTTATAGAGCCTAGTATATACTCTCTTCAAACTACCGAAGGATTCAAAAACCTTCCGACTCGACATACAGAAATGCCCTTTTCTGTGTGTGTGTGTGTGTGTGTGTGTGTGTGTGTGCATTCACTGTTCAAACACACCAATCCAGACTTTAATCAAGCAAACCTCAGGGCCGGATTATCCATAGACGGGATTGGGCGAATGTCCTGGAGCACCAGCCAATAGGGGGGCATCCAGGGCCGGATTATCCAATGGGCATCATGGGGCACAAGCGAGTGGAAGAAAAAAATCATTTATTTTTCACATTTCCGATAACGGAGCGTATATTCTTTTTGGGCAAAAAGACGTGCGCCACTAAATATCTACCGTGGCATAGGTCATAAGTCTCAAGCGTTATATTTTGCCAACAAACTAAAATTGAAACCATATCATATAAAATTGATTTGGCTTTGTGCCTTTATAAAACAGCACAAGACTTTAATTAAGTAGACTATATAGGCATTCTGTTTAAAGGAAAGTCACATGATCAGCATTGAGATCTGGTGTTTTCTCCAAAATAAAAGCTCAAGGGTTTATTTCTTGCTAGTGAAGAAATTAGGACAAACGTCTTGGAATTTTCCTATACTAAAGTGTAATGTAAAATATACTTTTGAAATATTTATTTTTATTTACACTGTACATTTATTGGCTATTTGGATTTTATGTCATAGTAATAATTATATAAACCATTATTATAATAATTGTTTGGCATCCTAAAACACCAGTGATAATGTAATGTGGACTGATCATAACTGAAAAGATGTTTGAGCCCTCTTTAATGTCCAGGTACAAGTCAATGCATTTTCTTTGTTCAATGAGCACAGTTGAAGCTCTTAATTTTGAGAATTGATTGATGCATTTAACCTTAAAATGTACAAAATATTCTTACGGGGGACCATGCCCCTCAAAAGGCACAGAGGTCCACCCAACATTTTTTACAAAATCCTATCGGAAAGAACGATCATTTATGAACTTTACTCCAGAATTGTACAACAAAGTTCCTTTTAAGTCAGTTAAACGGTTAATGCCCAATTAAAAAGTCCCTGGACAAACTACAACCCCTCTTATTGTGGCTCTTATTGTGTCCAGGGGCCTCTGAACTCTTAATCCGGCCCTGGCAAACCTTCACAAGTTCTTGTTCTTTAGTGCACAAGATTGAAAAACATCTCTACAGTTTGATTGATGATTATAAAACGGATAGTTGCGTTCCTTGGTTGTGATTGGTTGAGCTGTGGTCAAAGCCTGTTCCAGAAGTAAAAACCCCATAAGGACTTATAAACCACGTATAAACCTTTAAAGGGGGGGGTTGATTATGATTTCACTATTTTAACTTTAGTCAGTGTGTAATGTTGCTGTTTCAGTAATGACGCTCAAAGTTCAAAATACCACTTCTTCTTACATTTTTACTTGAATGTAAATTAATATTTGTTTCTTTTTGGCATTAACATGCATAACTATCTGAGTATTATTTCAGTATCATAGATTTAATTAATATTTTGAGTTTTTTTTTTTTATTCTTTCCTTTTATTTTAGTTAAAGCTTTAATCATTTTGATGTATATATTTTTTATTTTCACATATATTTTTAAAAAAAGTTTTAAAAATATTTAATAAACTATAGTTTTTATTAATTTTTTATTTCAGTTTTAGTTTGAAATGAAAATGCAAAATGCTGCAACTAGCTGAAAGGCTACTTAGTTTTCCTTCAGTTAAAGTTTATTCTATTTCAAATTATGAAAATGAAAAGATCCCTGTGGTGAAAATCCATCTTTTAATGTTGTTTATGTGTCTGTGTGGTGTTTTTAATATGCTTTAAGACAAACTATGTGTAAATTCATAAGTCGACAGCATTGCTGAGTATTTTCTCCTTAAAACTGCAGTGAACCAAAGACAGTCTCAAAAACACGGTTTGAAATCGCTGGTGTTTCTGACGTCACAAACTACCTTGTAACCAATCAGATCAACGTGTGATCGTCAACGAGTGGATCTCTGAGTGAGTGAGTGATTGGAGGCGGGGCTCATTTGCATATTCATAGAACCGCGCATATTAAATGAGGCAAGGGTGTCAAATTACATTCAAGATATTTTAAGACATTTTTTAAGAACAAAAACTTTAAATATGTGATTTTGATGATCAAAGATGTGTTTTAAGGGGTAAAATGATTGAGTACAGGGGAACTTTAATGGTTTTAGCCGTAGTTAACTATAATAACTGGTGCTGTGGTGTCAGCACTGCTCTCTAGTGGACAGAACTGCTCACTGAACTGAACAATGGTGATAATGGTAATGAGACCCAAAGGTGTCCGAACAACACAAACACAGTCAGGATGTTTCCTGGTGTTTCAGACTCACGGATCCAGTTGTTTTTACTTCCGACGCTGGAACACTGCGGGATCATCACTGGATCCTCACACACACACACACACACACACACACACACGCTAACTCTCACGCATCTGGCGTGACACTCACGCATTCAGCCTCAATCTCACGGTCTCACGCTCAACAAAGAAATCTCACGCTAAATTAGACATTCTTCTGTGCTGTATTTTTTTCCCACTCATGTGCACTAATTTCCGAATTACTATAAGCAAGTTCAGGCTCTGATTGAACCTCTGCATTTTCTCACGCAGAGAAAAATCGCGGACAAAGAGGACACTGACACCGACAGACTAGACAGAAATGGTTACTTTTGATATGGAACAAATTCTCAGCTGTCAGATTCTGTCGATATTTCCAACGTTTTGGCGCTTTTAAATGCGACAGATCGCTGTAGCGCGTCAGCTCAAACGCCCCCACCCCGTAAACAAATCTCACTCCAGGCAAAACTCAAAAGTTGGCTACTCTGACACACACTTCTCGCACGCTTCCCGTGCGCCGAACAACACTTCTCCAGGTTTCCGCGGAGGAACACTCGTCTGAAGAGGAAGAGGAAGAAGAAGAGAATGTGTCCTGAAGAACAAAAGTCAGGTTATGTTTGGAATGTCACACATTCGCAGACGCGTCTGAACACATCTGGAAGGA
Organism: Siphateles boraxobius; assembly: GCF_051911475.1. NCBI lineage: Eukaryota > Metazoa > Chordata > Actinopteri > Cypriniformes > Leuciscidae > Siphateles > Siphateles boraxobius. The sequence continues at coordinate 632,644 of NW_027509194.1, forward strand.
AGTGTGTGTGTGTGTGTGCGTGTGTTTGTGTTATTGTGTGAAAAATATGTATACAAAATGTATAATTCATCAAACTTTGGGGTCCTTCGGTCCAAATGGACCCGACCGCATTTAAATATTTTTTTTAAAAAATCATAGCTTCATCGGAATGGTCTGAAATTTAGTGAATTTTTTGGTACTTGGTATATGAACATCCAAAAAAATTGGGGACAGGATTTGAATAATCTAAGTGGTTGTAAAAAAATTGTCACACTCAGGACCTTCGGGTCCAAATGGACCCGGATAGGAAATCAATGGCAAATTGGCAAAAATGTGAAAATACCGAGTTTTTTTGTGCGTACAATCTACAAATCAGCCACGATACAGAAAAAAAGTACACAACAGTGAAGGGGTGAATCTATAAAACATCAAGAGTGCAAAACAGACACATCCACACACACGCGCACGCGCACACGCACACGCACACACACACACACACGCACACGCACACGCACACGCACACGCACACACACACACACACACACACACACACACACACACACACACACACACACACACACACACACACACACACTTTTATACATGAACAAACCAATAAATTCAGATTACCTATGTGTTTTGCATTTTTAAAATGCTCAGTTTGTCCACCAGATGGCATCCATCTCATTTCAAAAATTGCTTTCATGAGGTCTAGGCTTGACTCTAAAATGAAATACAGCTTTAAAAAAAATATTTTCATAAAATTCTCAAAACACCAAAAAAGAAAAGAAAAAAATATTATAAAAAACAAGTAAAAAAAATAAAATTATGATTTTCTTTTAATAAATATGAATCCCACCCTTCCGGCCCATTTGGACCCGAAGGTCCTGAGTGTGACTCTGAAATGAAGGACCCCAGAGGGTTAAATAGATGAGTTGCTTCTCAATCAGGTGCAGAGAGAGAGATTGAGCAAGGGATGATCCATATTAAGGTGGGGGAGGTTGGAATTTTAAATTGACACAGTATGGAAATTGTAATTGTTTTACCCAGCATTTAATCTTTGTGCCGAACATTATAATTGCGCTACTGCCCTGTACTGTATGAGTTTGATTAGAAAGAAGATGTGCTGTGTTATTTTGTGTTACCGATTTGGAATAAAGCCCCTCTTCTTCAATCAATGGTATATTCCTCGCGTGTTGCACTCGAAGAGAGGTGTGCATGAAGGTAAATGATGACATAAAGAATCGCATGCGCAGGGTAAGATTTGTGAAAGAGTAGCCTACATAAGATTGCAAGCGTAAAATAAATTTGCATGCGCATGATTTGTAAAGGTGTAAATCGCCCTTCAAGTGTAAGAAAAAAATATTTGCATCATTTAACTGTTATTCGTAATGTATTTTGAAGCTGCAGCTTCATGCTAACGCAAAATAAATAAGATCTGTATTCTTCAGACTTAAATTTTTCCGCGCTTACACGTTTGGCACGGTTTTTTGCGCACAAATGTGGGCAAAAGCATTGCCGGCCTGTGAACAGCAATTTACAAGCGAAAACAACAGAGGCAGGAAGTCCAAAAGAGATGAATTGCGTACAGTCAAACTTTGTGTAAAAAAATTAACTGTTGCAAATGTCTAAATGACTTGTTGTGTGCATGAGGCAAAAAGATTCCGAAAAACCCGATTTGTACAGTTGGGTCTTTCTTTTTCCTGCGCTTCCAGTTTTGGCAGATTCTCTCATAGACATCATATAGAGCTAGACGCCCTATTGGCCGCTGTGGCGCAAGAAATGGGGCCGCCATCTTAAACCGGTCATACTCCTATTTGTGTTGCATAGCAGCAGTAGATGCAAAGTCCTTTTAGGCAAGTCATGCCACTCGGCCGCCATCTTGGCAGCTATTTCGGACTAACAAGACCAGGCTCCTATCTAAATGAATGGGCAGAGAGTCAGAACTGCACATTCACTGGTCACCGGGACATAAAAACTGCATGTATAGAAACAAGTGGAGCCAGACGATAGGCTCCCTTCTCTCCCTCTCTGACGTGCGCGCGCTGCACGGTTTGAAGCACAGTATGTGTGAGCTCTCGCTCGCTCGCTCTAGATTCTGGGAGATTTGAACTAATTTGCGCGCATCAGGGAGCCGCTATAAATATGCGGTAGACACTTGGGATGTCTGATATTTACCCAACGCACACATACACTGCATATCAAATCTGCCGCCTTTTCAAACAGTAACGTATTTTTCACTGTCGCAAACCTCAACTGTGCGCATGCGTCAGTGGAACCAGACGATAGGCTTAAATGTTTCCCGGCTTGACTGTTAAAGGCAGACGATTGGCTTTCCAGTGGGAGGGGCGGGACATGTTCATACAACCGCCATCTTTGGCGTTACGGGTTTTCCCGATATAGTTGTATTGAGGATTGAGTAAGTGGCATATCTCTATAAATAGTCTCTGATAGATGCCAGAGCGCTGTGCAGCATATTCAGCCTCAAATCGGCGGACCATCACTCGGGGATTACTTTTCACAAGTAAGATTTAACATTTAACATTACCGTACTATTAGTTGTATTTTGTGAACAAAATATTAAATGTGTCGTGTATCGTAGCTACGTGTATGTCCTTTGCAGCAAAAAAAACAGCGTGAAAATCAGTTCGGTATTCAGTGAGAAATGATTAATTAAATGCGCTGGCAGCTCATTGCACCTGCCAATCACATTACACTGAGCGGAGCGGGTGACCGGTGTAAGATGGCGGCCCCACGGCTCGTACGCGCCAATAGGCAGTAGCGGTCGATAGAGTATGGGATCTCTGCGGAAAAAAAGTGGGTGTTTCTAAATTTGTGGTCGTTTTCAAACTGGTGGGTGTTTATAAATCATGCAATGAAAATGATGCCTTTCACCTGACCCCGCCCCTAAACCTACCCTCACTGTGACATGGGCAAATCAGGTAACGCGCTTGAAAACGCCCCTCTGTCGCCCACTGATCTGGGAACTCCTATTACTGTCCTGCAGAGACCTATATTTGGGTCGATAGGGCGTCTATCTATATGATGTTTTTGGATTCTCTCACTCACTTGGTTTTGCAAGCGCAAAGAGGAGGGCGGGTCCACCTTCATCATGTAGCCAATCAGATGAGCTTCTCGCTGACACTCGATTTACTCGGATCTGATTGGTTCAATAAACACGCCAGTCGCCAGAACACATCTTTATTTTCATTTGGCTCAGAAATGTTTTCATTGCCGAAATGGTACTTTCGGTACTTGGTAATGGTTCGGTAATACTGTTAGTGTGTTAAATAGATGGTTCTTCATGTTTAATATAGTACATAAACTGTATCGCTTTAAACGTGCGATTGTGTCATATTTCTATGAACTGTATAAAATCTGAAGTATCAGTTAATGTCCTATGTTAATTTTCATAAGTATGAGGACGCTTGTTAATGTTAATCTGTGTGTTAACGAGTGTGCTGCACCGAGTGAAATTGCGCGCCAGTAATCGGCGGTGCATTTTGGGTAATGTAGTTCATGACTTAAAGCATGTTATGTGTGTTAAGGAGATGAAACTCTGAATTGTTACTTAGATATTGTAAGTTGCCTGCATATTAGAAATATGGGACAATGTACTAACTGAATGATTTATTTGCAGATTGTCAATCCAGAACAGATGATTGTGACACTGTCCCATTTTATGCTTGCAGGTATATCATGTGCATTTGATCTGATTTAACTGGAGTACAAGGTTATGAGATGCATTATAGCATAGTGTCGAACGCTGCACTAAGATCAAGTAAAACTAGTTTTGAAATACATCCACAACATCATACTGCATGAAAGATGCAGCTTGTTATTATTTCTTTTGGAGAAAGTGTGAAAGATCTTAACATTTGCCAAAAATTTAACTTTTTTTGTTGTTATTAAAAAACAAACAAACAAGCGCACCCAGCCCAGGTGACAAGTAGTAACGCAAAAGTAATGTAACCCATTACTTTTCATACGAAGTATCTAAGTAACGCAATTAGTTACTCTTTTTTTGGGAGTAATGCAATATTGTAATTTTCCCCAACTTTCCCCAACACTGCTCATTAGTCCTGCATTACTTCCATTAATGACGGACCTTTATTCTAAAGTGTTGCCCAAATATGTTCAATGTTAATGTAAGTAAATCATAAATCAGCTTCAGCAAACGGCTCAGTCTAAACTCCCGCCTGTCACTTGACGGATCCTCTGAGGGCCATAAGGAAAGCCAGGGCCCCGCGCAGACACTTGCCCTTTGTGTAATGTGTTGTTTGCTGATGACATGGAAACGAGTGGCACCGCGTTCAGACCGACAGACAGAGCAGTGTTTCCTGCGATTGAGTGTGTGTGACGTGCAGAATGGGCTTCATGTTGTTTGTTCACGTACATCAGAAGCAGCTTTGAAGACTGAAGGACACACACTCACTTTTATCTCTGTAAAAACAACACACGATTGTCCATCATTTCTAATGAGTGAAACTGGTAATAGTCCATTTAAAAAGTTAAGTCGGATGAATATTTATTTCAACAGTACACATAACAACTTATTCAAGCAAATCACATGCAAAAAGGTTTGTACAATTGTCTGTAATTTGCACAATAACTAATGAGTTGATTCTCTGTGAAATTGTCACTCTTCACAACTTCTTAACATTCTTTCATTGTGTGAGTCATCACATGCAAGAAATGATCCATTCAGTTTTCAGAACATGTCAGATATGCACGTATATTCTATAAATATCTGACATGGAATGTTTGTAATGTCTGCTAAGTTGGCAAATGGCCTGCCATTGTAATGAAATAGGAATCACAATCTTACAAATCCACCAATTATATATGCAGCTGCTACTGTACTGTATAAATCGGCAC
>NW_027509194.1:642500-647500 GCF_051911475.1 Siphateles boraxobius
AGTGTTTGTGAAATATGTCTGCGATTAGTTACAGTAACTGTGATCATAGAGGTATTTGCTTTCGTCGCTCTATAATAACTTTCTAGATGCGCTGTAATTAACTTTGTACAACTTTTAAGTGATTGAAATTGCATAAGGAGTGAATTCTATGTTTGCGATATTTAATCCGACGTACAGTTGAGAGTTATATTCATAACATAGAGTTGTGGATGTATCTGATGTCAATGTTATGATCTGAAGGTCTCAGGATTACTCTAAATCAAGTTACCATAAATGTCTGTTTACACCGGGATTAAAAGCTATGATGATTATTCATATTAGGTGTTAGTTAAATTGTTAATTTGGTAAGATTCAGCTCTATTAAAGTTAACATGCGCGGACATAGATACATACATGAGCAGTTGATAAAAGTTATATCGTAAAAAAAAAGAGGTATAAATAGGCTATGTTAATAAATGTAAACGTTTCTGAAAATCCCAAACTCGAGAAACTGATAAATATTGTTAAAGATAGTCTCTACTTCCATAAAACTAATGCAGATTTCTCTCACAGGAAGTAGTGAGTGGAATATTTTGGTCACTGCCCTGAAATATCAGCCACAGCTTTGAGTCGAGTCCATCAGAACAGACACTTTACCAGCAAACCACACTGAAGATGATGAAGATGAAGAGCATCACGTGTCTTATAGCCGTTCTTCTGTGTGTGAGAACTGCAGCTTCAGGTAAGTGTGTTTCAGTTCAACGCAAATAATCTGGGTTACTCTTTATTTTACAGTGTACTTGTTACATACGTTACACATACGTACCATAGCAATAACAGTAAATTATGCATAATTACATGTAACTAACCCTCAACCAAACCCTAACCCATATAGTAATACATGCAGCTACTTAATTTTACTTAAATATATAATTACTCTTTAACAATGAAACCTTAAAATAAAGTGTAACCATAATCTGTACTGACTATTAGTACATGCAATGACAACATGTTAAAAATGAAACCTCAGAGATCATTCAGAAAGAGGAACTGTGCTGTGAAAAGTGTGTACAGTGTGTACAGGGAGAGATATCTGAATGAAATCATAAAGATCACACTGAGACGCGCTGGTGTTTCTGTGTAGATTGTGGAGTCAAATGTTGAAACAAACAGCCAGTGTATATCTAACAGCACTGTAACGTGTGTATGTCCAGCTGTGAGGTGTTTCAGATGGAGATCTTCTGAAGGATGCCCTCTTGATGCATTGAGTTTGAGTCACACACACTGTGAGTCTGGAGTGTTAGATCTGCTCTTCTCCAGATTCTGCCGGTGTTTTGTGCTGGTCATTACTCGGATAATAGGGAACGTTCTAGCAAAGCTATGAAGTGATGTCTTTAATACGTACATTTAAACATTAAAACGTTACATTTGGTTTCTGAAACGTTTTGATTGGACGTTTTTTTAAATGTAACAACTTGTTTTGGAATGTTCGGAGAACATTCAAATGTAACAATTCCGTAATGTTGAATACAAAATGGAATGTTCGCACATTTTAAAAACAAAACTTCAGACAACATTCCGAAATCAGGTTTTCCTGACTTGTTTGGTTTTTGTTGGTTAATGCTCGATGTATTTGCGTTTAAAAGACGCCTAATAGGCGTCCAAACACAGCTCTGACGTCTAGGCTAAAACAAGGCACAGTTAATAGACATCTGAACCATCGCCCAAGAATAAACTAGTCATCAATTAGATAAAGAAATGAAATGAGTGAAGAAATGAAAAGTTGACTCTGTTTGAATGATAACCACAGCATGTTTCGTCTGTGTCGTTGATGTGTCGCGAGAGTTTGCTTGTACTTTCGCTTTGCCTCTCACTGGAAGCAGCTCCGCTCAGCAGATTTCTGAATGTTTCCCTCCGGAATCCTCACTTTTATTTCTATAACGCTTCAAAGCAGCTTCACAGTAATCAAACTTATCAAATATTCTGACGATAGTGTCATTACACTGCAAAAATGCTTTTCATACTTAGTATTTTTGCCTTGTTGAGTGAGTGTAAAATGCAATAATATATTATGTCTTGTTTTACGGGAATATAAATCTAAATTAAGTGATTTGTTGCTTAAAAAAGCTAAATGATCTGCCAATGGGGTAAGAAAAATAATCTTTATTCAAACAGAAACAAAATGATTGGCAGATCATTTCGCTTGTTTTAAGCAGCAAATCACTTAATTTTGATTTATTTCCCCGGAAAACAAGACTTAGGCCTAATATCTTATGGCATTTTCCTACTTTAGTAAATGCATCTTGATTTGAGAATTTTGAGATATTTGGACTGGAAACAAGATAATGAAACAAAGTCGTTCTGTGTGTGTGTGTGTGTGTGTGTGTGAGAGAGAGGACGACAATGGGATAAAGCTCAAGATGGCTCGTGTGTGTGTGTTTGTGACTGTGAACCACAGAAAACCTCTGGAAAACAAGAGACATCCACAGGAAGAGGAGCGTTATGTAACTCCCTGATATTAAACATCATTCCTTCAGACACCATGAGAGAGAGAGAGAGAGAGATTTTTTAGATTTTCAAAACCTTTATTACAATTTACATTACAAAAACCAATACTACAAACTGCCAAACAACACCATTGATATTACCAATACAAACCAATACAAATCTTAAAAGAAAGAACAACTCTTCGACAATTTCACAAAGGGTCTTATTTAAACACCATATTACCTCAAAAGATAAAAGATCATGCATTCATTTATAATAACGATAATCAATCAGAATCCTAGATTTGACTAATTTTAGGAAAATTGCTGCCAAACTGTTACTAACATTTTGCAATTTTTTTTCTTTTCTTGTGGTATAAATCGCCAGTTTGGCCTAAAAAGAAATGTAAGAGTTGAGACACATGGCGACGGGTTCTCTCTGAGACAGCCGTTCCTCAGTGAATGAGCACAATGATGGTAACAGGAAAAATCCCCTGTTAAATATGGCGTGTCGTGTTTAAATGAGGCACTTCCTCGCCGGCTGGTCTGAGACCTGCTGACGCGACCACATGGAGACCGATGAATATCTGCACTCGCAATTAACAATCTGTGTTTTTCCTCCTCTGACTGCAAGCTTTTTTTCTCTCTCTCATTCTTGTTCTGGTTGTGCTCGAGATTTGCTGGATAAAACTCTTTCGTTCCTCAGATTTGAGTTCGGTCTCGTGTTCATCTGCAGTTCTGCTGGATTCCCTCGACGCAAGAAGATCTTATTAGGAGAGAGACATGCCAGGACCACACACACTGAGTGTGTGAGTGTGTGTGTGTGTGTGTGTGTGTGTTTGTGTGTGTGTGTGTGTGTGTGTGAGAGAGAGTTTGTGTGTGTGTGTGTGTGTGTGTGAGAGTGAGTGAGTGTGTGTGAATGAGTGAGTTTGTGTGTGTGTGTGAGAGAGAGTTTGTGTGTGTGTGTGTGTGTGTGTGTGTGTTTGTGTGTGTTTGTGTGTGTGTGTGAGAGAGAGTTTGTGTGTGTGTGTGTGTGTGTGTGAGAGTGAGTGAGTGTGTGTGAATGAGTGAGTTTGTGTGTGTGTGTGAGAGAGAGTTTGTGTGTGTGTGTGTGTGTGTGAGAGTGAGTGAGTGTGTGTGAATGAGTGAGTGTGTGAGTGTGTATGAGTGAGTTTGTGTGTGTGTGTATGAGAGAGTTTGTGTGTGTGTGTGTGTGTGTGAGAGAGTGAGTGTGTGAGTGTGTATGTGTGTGTTTGTGTGTGTGTGTGAGAGAGAGTTTGTGTGTGTGTGTGTGTGAGAGTGAGTGAGTGTGTGTGAATGAGTGAGTTTGTGTGTGTGTGTGAGTGAGTGAGTGTGTGAGTGTGTATGTGTGAGTTTGTGTGTGTGTGTGTGAGAGAGTTTGTGTGTGTGTGTGTGTGTGTGTGTGTGAGTGAGTGTGTGTGTGAGAGTGAGTGTGTGTGTGTGTGAATGAGTGAGTTTGTGTTTGTGAGTGAGTGAGTGAGTGAGTGTGTGAGTGAGTGAGTGAGTGTGTGAATGAGTGAGTGAGTGTGTGAATGAGTGAGTGTGTGTGTTAGGAGTGTAAATATGAATCGGTTCGTATCGATGCATCGATTATACAGCCGACGATTCGATGCATCGATGCGTCCGCAAGAGTATCGATTAATGTGTTTGTTTTGCCACCTGTCTATTTTCAGCATCCGCTCATATGCGTACAAACGATTGTTGTTATGCACTGGGCTAACGTTAGTTAGTCACCGAACTAAACTGCCAGTGTGAATGCACCCTCAGTCACTTAGTCGGCGAATTCCAAGCTAGCAGTTACTAACGTAAACAAACAGGCGCTAACGTGTACAAAAGGCTACTTCAACAGCTTACTTGAAAAGTCTAGGGTGCTTTCACACCAACTCGGAACGGAACGGGCACGGTTCGCCTGAAAAATCGCTAATTATGTAAACGCTGTCTGTCATGCGGACCCGGGTGCGCACTGGGGTACCAAACCCGAGACTGCCTGGAGGACGTGCGCTGAGTTCGGTTGCACTCGAACCGTGCCGCGGCTCGCGTGAATGTGAAAGCATCACGGACTCGGGTGCTCACTTGTTCAGGAAGTAAGTGACCTGCGCATGCTTTTTAGCTGATTATGATGTATTTAGTTAAATAAAACACATGTAAGGGATGATAGTAATTTACCTTGGATAAGAGCGAGAGTGAGTCTGCAGTGTATTCGCACACACATAGCGCGTGGACTCAGGGCAACACATTAATGGAAATCCACTGTCTCCTGCGTTTGCAATCAGCAAAAAGCCAAATGCGACACACAGTAAACCGGTGTTGTTCACTCAGCTGTGCATAATAGCACCAAATAAAATAAAAAAACACAATATATTGACCCACATTCTGTTTTCTATCATGCGTCGTGCACGTTTGCGATGACGTAAGATGCACGGAAACGCACCAGGATTCGATAGAATCAAGTTTTGAACTGTATGCAGTAACTGTTATATTTGCAGTGCATTGAGCACAACATACACATTATGT
>NW_027509194.1:652500-667500 GCF_051911475.1 Siphateles boraxobius
CTAAAACACAACATGTTCTGCCTGTGTCTGCTGGGGAAAACCAATATGTGCTTCCTCAAATCTATTTTAGTAGCGGAAATGTAAGTGTTTTCCACACGATCTGCAGAAGGTTTTATGTGTTTTACCTTCAGACTCTCTAACCTCGACTGAACTGGGCTTGATCCGCGTCAGTGTCGTTCCACAGACCATCCTCCCAATCTCTAATTATGTTCCTGACGGGAAGCGTTCGACCGGTTTACCGGTTAAGGAGTTATTCACGAGAAGGAAGCCGGCTGCTGTTGAAGAGGATTCTGGCGCCTTTGACCTCAGAGCCGGAAATGAGCGTTTGCAGGATGCCAGATCAACATGCTTTCTTAAAAACATCATCGTTATCTGAAATGCTCTTGGAGTGACTCAATGCTTTTGCTGTCTGCTGGTTTTTGACCTTAAAAACAAGAAACGATTATGTGAGAAGAAGCTGACACACAGCTTTTGAGCAAGATCAGCTCTTAACTGTTTCCCCGCCATTCAGGAGATTTTTTTCTTCATTTAAAACAACGCTTTCCCGCAATTGAAATGATTTCCCCTGATTATATGATAGGGGGCGCTGTTACGGATCTTCTGAAAGAGTGCAGCATCTCCGGATCCAAAAACAAGCAAAGAAGATCTATGTTAATAAACGATGAATGATAATAAAATATCCTGCCAATGGCCGTCGACTTCAGAAAATTTACCGAGTGTAAATATTTTTAACTAGGCATGAGACTCAAATTCACACTTTTCAGGTACAGAAATGTAATAATCAAACATACCCTTTACTGTATAAATTAACGTAGATTAATCCTTATTTAAGTTACAAAAGTTACTCAGTCAAGATCAGTAAGTGATTTTTCTTTGTCTTTTGTTGTTTGATTAACTTTAAGGACACAGACAGCAGACATATATTAGGCTACTGTCACTTTAAGAGCTGCACGGATCCAATATTCTGTTACACATTCGTTTTCTTCTCAGCTGTTTATGTTCACTTATGACATAATAACTGATGTTTAGGAGGATAATACTCGCCAATACGGCCTTTTCAAGCGCAAGAAGACATGAAAGAGAGTTTATTCAGTGTCTGAAACGTGGATTTCTGGGCGCGCACTTCGGATGTTTGCACACAGAAAACTAACGAATAAGTTCCCTTTCACATCTTCTCGCGCTTGAATATTTTAATTGTCAAGGCTTAAACTTTCGTGACGATGCAGCAACAACTGCTCCGTTCATGTTTGTGCACATTCATGTTTTTCAACATTGCATTACTAGAAATCATAAAAATTTTACCCGTCAACTGGCGATTGACAGCATTTCATATAACCGTTCATATCACCATTCATATCACCATTCATATAACCGTTCATATCACTCACCGTTCATATAACCCTTCATATCACTCACCGTTCATATCACCGTTCATATAACCGTTCATATCACCGATCATATCACTCACTGTTCATATAACCGTTCATATCACTCACCGTTCATATCACCGTTCATATCACTCACCGTTCATATAACCGTTCATATCACCATTCATATCACTCACCGTTCATATAACCGTTCATATCACCATTCATATCACTCACCGTTCATATAACCGTTCATATCACCATTCATATCACTCACCGTTAATATAACCGTTCATATCACTCACCGTTCATATAACCGTTCGAATCACTCACTGTTCACATAACCGTTCATATCACTCACCGTTCATATCACCGTTCATATAACCGTTCATATAACCGTTCATATCACTCACCGTTCATATAACCGTTCATATCACTCACCGTTCATATAACCGTTCATATCACTCACCGTTCATATAACCGTTCATATAACCGTTCATATCACTCACCGTTCATATAACCGTTCATATCACTCACCGTTCATATAACCGTTCATATCACTCACTGTTCATATAACCGTTCATATCACTCACCGTTCATATCACCGTTCATATAACCGTTCATATAACCGTTCATATAACCGTTCATATCACTCACCGTTCATATAACCGTTCATATCACTCACTGTTCATATAACCGTTCATATCACTCACCGTTCATATAAACGTTCATATCACTCACCGTTCATATAACCGTTCATATAACCATTCATATAACCGTTCATATAACCGTTCATATCACTCACCGTTCATATAACCGTTCATATCACTCACCGTTCATATCACCGTTCATATAACCGTTCATATCACTCACCGTTCATATAACCGTTCATATCACTCACCGTTCATATAACCGTTCATATCACTCACTGTTCATATAACCGTTCATATCACTCACCGTTCATATCACCGTTCATATAACCGTTCATATCACTCACTGTTCATATAACCGTTCATATCACTCACCGTTCATATAACCGTTCATATCACTCACCGTTCATATAACCGTTCATATCACTCACCGTTCATATAACCGTTCATATAACCATTCATATAACCGTTCATATAACCGTTCATATCACTCACCGTTCATATAACCGTTCATATCACTCACCGTTCATATCACCGTTCATATAACCGTTCATATCACTCACCGTTCATATAACCGTTCATATCACTCACCGTTCATATAACCGTTCATATCACTCACCGTTCATATAACCGTTCATATAACCATTCATATAACCGTTCATATAACCGTTCATATCACTCACCGTTCATATAACCGTTCATATCACTCACCATTCATATCACCGTTCATATAACCGTTCATATCACTCACCATTCATATCACCGTTCATATCACCGTTCATATCACTCACTGTTCATATAACCGTTCATATCACTCACCGTTCATACAACCGTTCATATCACTCACCGTTCATATAACCGTTCATATCACTCACCGTTCATATAACCGTTCATATCACTCACCGTTCATATAACCGTTCATATCACTCACCGTTCATATAACCGTTCATATAACCGTTCATATAACCGTTCATATCACTCACCGTTCATATCACTCACCGTTCATATAACCGTTCATATCACCGTTCATATCACTCACCGTTCATATCACTCACCCTTCATATAACCGTTCATATAACCGTTCATATCACTCACCGTTCATATCACTCACCGTTCATATAACGTTCATATCACCGTTCATATCACTCACCCTTCATATAACCGTTCATATAACCGTTCATATCACTCACCGTTCATATAACCGTTCATATCACTCACCGTTCATATCACTCACCGTTCATATCACTCACCCTTCATATAACCGTTCATATCACTCACCGTTCATATCACTCACCGTTCATATCACTCACCGTTCATATAACGTTCATATCACCGTTCATATCACTCACCCTTCATATAACCGTTCATATAACCGTTCATATCACTCACCGTTCATATCACTCACCCTTCATATAACCGTTCATATAACCGTTCATATCACTCACCCTTCATATAACCGTTCATATCACTCACCGTTCATATCACTCACCGTTCATATAACGTTCATATCACCGTTCATATCACTCACCCTTCATATAACCGTTCATATAACCGTTCATATCACTCACCGTTCATATAACCGTTCATATCACTCACCGTTCATATCACTCACCGTTCATATAACCGTTCATATCACCGTTCATATCACTCACCGTTAATATCACTCACCGTTCATATAACGTTCATATAACCGTTCAAATAACCGTTCATATAACCGTTTCGCCAACGCTGATTTTTCACGAGTGTTCATTTTAGGTCATGCCCATCCGGATGAAGTCTTTGACAGAAACGGGATTTTCTCAGCTTTTTGTGTGAAATGTTTCCACATACAAGTGTTGATAAAACGGAATAAATGAAGCTTGAATATTTTTTGTTCAATAGCAGAGGCTCTGTTCTGTCTTTTGACTGTTTACATATTCATACAACAAAATATTCATGAAAGTTTTGTGGAAATGATCAAAAATGCTTGCGCTGACAGGGAAAGAGTTAACATCTGTAGCTTAAGGAAATAAATAAATTATCCTGTGGGATTATTAGTGTGATCATGTGATCAAGCTTCAGGACAGTTACTCTGATTGATTTGAAGCTTTTCCCCAAAAATGTAAGCCTGGAAACCCACAGCATGAGCTTCTCTAATGCTAGATATGAAATTCATCTGTCGGTGCCCGACTGCTGTGCGCGCGTGTATGTGTGTGAGTGCCTGTGTGTGTGAATGAGTGCGTGCGTGTGTGTGTGTTTGTGTGTGTGTTTTCCAGTTTTAAGCAATTCCTCTGCGAGCCGCTCTGATATTATTCACCCAGTTGGCGAGAGCTGAGTTTGTGCGCGTGTGTGTACGCGTGTGAGTGTGTGTGCGTGTGAGAGTGTGTGCGTGTGTTTGAGTTCCTGTGTGTGTGTGTGTGTGTGTGTGTGAGAGTGTGTGAGAGTGTCTGTGTGTGTGTGCCTGTGTGAGTGCCTGTGTGTGTGTGTGTGTGTGTGTGAGTGAGTGCGTGTGTTTATGTGTGTGTGTGTGTGAGTGCCTGTGTGTGTGTGTGTGTGTGTGTGTGTGTGTGAGAGTGTGTGAGAGTGCCTGTGTGTGTGTGTGGGTGTCTGTGTGAGTGTCTGTGTGTGTGTGTGTGCCTGTGTGAGTGCCTGTGTGTGTGCGTGTGTGAGTGAGTGTGTGTGAGTGAGTGCGTGTGTGAGTGCTTGTGTGTGTGCGTGTGTGAGTGAGTGCGTGTGTTTCTGTGTGTGTTTTCCAGTTTTAAGCAATTCCTCTGCGAGCCGCTCTGATATTATTCACCCAGTTGGCGAGAGCTGAGTTTGTGCACGTGTGTGTGTACGCGTGTGAGTGTGTGTGTGCATGTGAGAGTGTGTGCGTGTGTGTGCATATATGTGTGTGCGTGTGATTGCCTCTGTGAGTGCCTGTGTGTGTGTGCCTGTATGTGTGTGTGAATGTGTGTGTGTGTGTGTGTGTGTGAGTTCATGTGTGTGTGCGTGTGTGAGTGAATGCGCGTGTGTGTGTGTGCGTATATGTGTGTGCGTGCCTGTGTGAGTGCCTGTGTGTGTGTGTGTGTGGGAGTGCATGTGTGTGTGCGTGTTTGAGTGAATACGTGTGTGTGTGTTGCTTCAGATGAAGGCCTGAGGGTCAAAATGCAAGATGAAGCCTCTCTCTCTCTCTCTCTCACACACACACACACACACACACACACACACACACACACACACACACACACACACACACACACACACACACACACACACACACACACACACACACACACACACAAACACACACGAGGGCAGAGAGAAAATAACAAGAGTCGTTGTGATGAATGGATGGCGGGACATTATTTGTGTCTCGGCCCGATTGAATGTCTTCAACGTTTCATCGCATGGGAAAGACTCGTCGCCGCTCTGATGAAACATGATAAAGCCGTGGCTTATAGCTCATTTAACACAGAACCGCTTAGTGAAAGCTCTGGCATTTCCGGGTCACCGTTTACGTCCCACGAGTCGGACTGATATACGTATGAATGTCAGTCTCTCTGACGGCCCATCAAAACAATATAATGAGGATGTCTGAAGAGAAGTCGTTAGCAGTCTTGCCTAATAAGTGTGGTTTTATATCAAGCCGTCCAGTGACTGGATTATTTTAGACCCAGGGCTCCAGACTAACTGTTTTTGCTAGCGCTGTAGCCTATAACTGAACATTTTTAGGGGCGCAGGCAGAAAATGTAGGGGCACACCTTAAAGGAACGCGCCGACTTTTCCAGACTTTTGCTTATTCACCGTATCCCCCAGAGTTAGATAAGTCCATACATACCCTTCTCATCTCCGTGCGTGCTGTAACTCTGTCTGACGTACCCACTGCTAGCCTAGCTTAGCACAAAGACTGGAAGTAAATGGCTCCAGCTAGCATACTGCTCCCAATAAGTGACAAGTAGCTCACTCCGCCCAAGTACCAGTGCTTCGCCTTCTGAGAATATAGTTCCCAGTATGTATACGGTTAGATGTCTGTGTCTCACATGACCTTGTTATGTGTACACAGTGACTATACAAATCACACCATATAAATAGGAAAATGTTGGCGTTATTTTGTCATCATTGGGAGCAGTATGCTAGCTGGAGCCATTTACTTCCAGTATTTGTGCTAAGCTAGGCTAGCAGTGGGTGCGTCAGACAGAGTTACAGCACGCACGGAGATGAAAAGGGTATGTATGGACTTATCTAACTCTGGGGGATACGGTGAATAAGCGAAAGTCCCAAAAAGTCGGCGTGTTCCTTTAAATCAACCTGCAATGCAGTTATTCACATGTTGACTTTATTTCTAGTAGAGTTCTAGTACAGAAAGTATTTGGTAGCTGGGGGGTTGACAATAAAGCACTGAGCTTAATGGCTCATGGCTTAAAGGTGTACATAAAATTAACTTTATTTATAATCATTCATAATGTCTGAATATTAATTCAAAAGCAAAACAAGTGAAAAAATATATATTAGGGAGTGAAAATAGCCAATGAAGCGTCCTCTGCAGCCACCTACTGGTTACAATGGTATTTTAATATTTTTTATTTTTAAATAAGTGTGAGTTTTCCTACATCTTAAAACTTTTAGTTTTATAAATGGGGACAAACTTGGAAGGATTTTGTTTTGGTCATCACATTAAAAATAACATAGATGTGTAGTACTCGCAAGCATTTGACTATTTCTGCCACAATACCATAGTTACAGTTAGTGTTACTACATTAAATCCATGGTGAATGTTGCAGACTTGTGGACTTAAAGCCTTCTATAACTTGTTGATTCATGGCACAATGTTTCTCCTGGTTTCCACGTCAGCGCTGTTTGATCTGATATATCTAAGGTTGTGATTGGATGGTTGTGGTTTTCTATTGGCTGATCTCATGGGATTGACAGGTTGCCCCGCCCTTGTCAAGAGATGCTGCAATAGGAAGTTATTCTGATTCAAGATTACCAGGAACATGAAGTTAAAGATGTTTAGATATTTTTACTGGAAAACATGACAAAGATGCTCATTAAGAATATGCTGTGTATTTACAGTGTTTCTCCACTCAGTCTTTGCTGATAAACCCAGACAAAGACAAAGCCTGGACTGCCGTCACCGTCAGCTTGACGTCTAAACATGTCATTTCCTGTTGTCCTTATTGAAGCTTCCTGTATTTCCTTCCACTCTGTCCTTAATAAAAGAGCAGAAAGTGTGTCTTACCTTTTCTGAAAATGTCTCTTCTGCTCGCCAACAAAAATACAGTCAGAATTGTGATATACTTTTACAATTTAAAACAGCTATGACGCTCAAGAAAAATGACTGATTATTATCAATGTTGAACAGTCATATTTGGAATGTGGAAACTGACATTTTATTTAAAGTTCAAAACAACAGTATTTATTTGAAATATAATCTTTTGTAATCATACATTTAATGCTTCCCTGCTGAATAAAATTATTATTTTCTTTGAATTTTTTTTAATGAGTGTATATATATCGAAATAAATAACAGCTATAATTGGAGGAAAACATTGTGAAACATAGAAAATGTTAAGTCCAGGAAATACAAGAAATAAAATCAGTTAATCAAATAAATAAATGACAGTTTTGTTGATTATCAACACATTGCTTTGTTGTGACTAAATTTGAGCCTTTATTTAAAACCGCTGCTTGTTATAAATACATAATATGATTCAAAGCTCCATTCTCCTCATTCTTGATCCTTTTAGATGTCATTTTGTGCTTAAAGCCTTTGTGTAGATTTTAGGGATGCACAATATATCTGCCACCATATCAGTATCGGCCGATATATGTTCATTTTTTAATGTTAAAAAATAAGAAAAGAAGAAAATTGATACTGATAAGAAAATTTGGCCGATATATTAAAGCCGATAAATAAGTATTTTTCCTTCAGCTGAGACGCTTCAGATGTGCACTGTTCAACATGATGGTTTTGAATTGCTTGAAAATTGATTGGAATCTCTCAAAAAAGGAAAATACAGTTCAGTGCAACATGCAAAGCTACGTAAAATTATAATGAGATTGTTATAATCGTGTGCTTGGGAAATGGATTTTACTTGGGAGACTTTAGTTTTTGTAATCAGGCTCTCAAAAATTATATACAATTTTGGATTTAAATTTATCGGTCAATATATCGGTTATCGGCTTTCAAATATGAAGAATTATCTGTTATCAGAATCAGCCAATTTTTATATTGGTGCATCTCTAGTAGATTTCCATTTAACTCTGCTAATGCTGGATCTGATCATACTTTCACACAATGATCTGCTGTTCACTACGAGATGTTTTCTTTGGCAATGTTGCATATGCCATTCATCCTTTTGCCTTTAGATCTATTTTAAAAAAAAGTTGACATTGGTTTGGCATACTTCTCTCAAGTCGTTACTCATCACATTATTAATCAGAGTACAATAATCATTTACTGGAATCAAAATCATCAAATTCCTCATGTTTTCTGTCGAATTAAGTCATCAATGAAGTGAAAACAAGTGTTTTAGCATCTGCTGTATCTCTCGGTCACAATATTTAGGCCGAAATGTAAGATTTATGCATATCAAATTTTCATGCATTTGGATTACACAGTTTTAACATTGCATAAATGACATGTGGTGCACATTTGTCAGTGAAACGTGAAGGTTTCTGAACTCAAAAAACTATTTGCATCTGTTTGATTTTATTTAAATGATCATATTTTCAAAATGTATTGACGCATTTCATTAATACACAACAAATATGCACCACATGTCATTTATGCAATGTTAAAACTGTGAAATCCAAATGCATGAACATTTTATATGCACAAATCTCACATTTAGGCCTAAATATCGTGACCCAGAGACACAGTAACTGCTAAAACACTTGTTTTCACTTCATTGATGACTTGTTTCGAGAGAAAGCATGAGGAATTTGCTAATTTTGATTTGTTAGGGTTAGGGTTATATGCAATTCAGATGAATTTCGGTCTCAGTATTTTAGATGTGACCCGTGTCCTCCAGAGGAAGGACATGGTTTATTCTGGAGGTGATTTATGAGCTGCTGGCAGGATATTTTTCCCCAGGGCCGCAGATGATTTCAATAGCTCTTTTATTCTCTTTAGACTCCAGTGTGATCTGTGAACTGAAGGATGTTCCCGGAAACAGCAATGATTGGATCATCCTGAAGGAAATGCCTCTGGGATGCTGGACGAATTTCACCCGGGGCGACGACGAGAGAGAAGTCCACATCCTAAACCTGCTGTACACAAATGTGAGTCGCTTTCATTCATAAATCCAGTACAAACCAGCAGGTGGAAAGACCAGATTAGACCAGCATGAAATGGTTCAGACTGGTTTAGTGTTTGCAGACCAGAGACCCACTTTAGCATACTTTGAGTACTTAATACAGAAATAATAAATGTGAAATGAAAATGTACTATAGTTTAATTTTATATTATATGCACTTATTTGAACTTAAGAGTGTTTTTGAGCTACTTAAGTAGGACTTAAGCACATTTTATATGTAATACTGCTGAATATACTGACAAGCATTTATGCTGTAAATGCGTTTTTAATTTACATTTGCAATGATGAAATTGCAGTTAAGTACATTTAAAATATATTAACCTTAAATGTAATATCAGTACAGTTAAAATTAAAATTAAATACTTTTAATCTGCTTTGGTATGTTAGTCAACACGTCAAAGTAAGTGCTCTTCTTTAAAAGATTATTAAAACATAATGACTTTTTAAAAGTGTACGTAAGTGTGTTTAGAAGTGTTAAAGTCCCCCTGTAGTCAATAATTGTATCCCTTAAAACTCATCTCATGATCACCAAAATTACATATTTAAGCATTTTTCCAAGAAAAAAATGAAGAATGTAGCTCCACACTCTCTCCTCATTTAGTATTCGCGGTTCTCTGAATATGCAAATGAGCCCCGCCTCCGCTCACTCGAGCAAAAACTCGAGGCAACAACACTCATTAGTCAAATGTCTTGTAGACACATGTTTAGTATGTGTTTATTTCATTAATATAATATTAATGAAATAAAAGGCCATTTAACTGTACTTAAAGATCACTCACTCAGAGATCCACTCGTTGACGATCACACGTTGATCTGATTGGTTACAAGGTAGTTTGTGACGTCAGAAACACCAGCGATTTCAAAGCGTGTTTTTGAGACTGTCTCTGGTTCACTGCAGTTTTAACCATCTGATGTCTCGCTTTTTTACTTATCAGTGCAAAAGAAACTCAAAATACTCTGTTGATTTTGATCTTACATATTAAGTGTTGTACATCATTAGATCCTGATAAGTGTCTATTTTTTTTGTGGATACTCACAATAAAAACAAAGTGTTGTGCTTTTCGCTAAATAAAGAAAAACAAACATGATGCGCGTTCTGCCTTCTCTCTGTCAGTGAAGTCCATTCTGAAACGCGTCCGAAAATTAACTGTAATTCCGCGAATACTTGTCATACAGGCACGAGTGTTTTTCCATAATGAAGCTTGAACTCTCTTCTTTTAAATGAATTAATTTATATAAAAAAACAAATATTCTCAGTTTATGTAATCTGTATGTTTAGTAAGTATCTTACTACAGCTGTGTACACAGCGTATCCCTAGTAGTACGCTGGTAGTTTCAATTCGCGGAGCAACGGATCCAGATGATGTAGTAAGTCATTTATTCTTAAGTGCTTTGTTCTAATCGCGATATTGAATAGTGTCTGACTGTAAACCACAAAAAGACTGTTTAAATATGAATTGCGTGTCTGTGTGTAGGCTAAATGATGAATGAACGGCATGCAGGCACGTGCGCTTTGTTTACTACAGTTATACAGTGCGTGTCTGTGCCATTCATTCACTCTCGCACCTACATTAGTAAACGTTATGTTTACATGAACACATCCAAACTATATTGCTATAGCCTACTAAGATGAGTAAAAATAGACTGAAATATGTTGAAATAAAATGTCTGTATAAGCAACAAACTGCAAATTCACATGTATATGCTAATATATCATACACAATATGTTACAGACTAAATATGAATGTTTAGACAAGATTTTGTGATTAGGTTTGGATAGATTATAAAGTTTTGACTGTAAATATAGACTACTGTCACATTAAATAGTTAAGCTTTTGTTCACCAATTTCTGCTCATGTTAAATATACTATAGTATGATGTTTTGCCAAAATTAAAGTAGGTATATTGAATTATCAACTAAGATGTTATTATAGTGTTTGTTCCAATATTCAAACTAATGAATCCTTACCTTTTTTAATACGTATGATAAAATGTATACTTTTTACAAAGAAATACACTTGAAATATTGTTAAAATTGTAATTGTAATTGTAATTGTAACCTATTTGTAATTGGTTACAATTTCTAATTGTAAAATATGTATATATAGGTAATTTCTTTTGTCCTTGTGTTCTTTGGGACCCTGTGACACACCTATGTGAAAGGCTAATTAATATGCAGCTCATTATGTATGTGACACATTATCCGGCCTTTGTCTTCTCAGGTGTGAATAGGGATGGGACGATTACCGGTTTCACTATAAACCACGATAAAATGTACTGACGGTTAGTAATATCGTTTAAAATTAAATTATCATTAAAACCGTGTTTGATTATCGCGATTTTAATAACTCACTATAAATCCTGTCCAGCCAGCAACAGTCTGACGCAGGCGCGCAATGTTGGGTTTTTTTTTATTCGAGAAGGAATGGCGGAAGGCAGTGACCGTGTTCGGGAGATTATTCAGCCTTTTAAGAGGACCAAATCTGAGGTGTGGTCATGTTCTGGCATTTACAAAAGTCCTGAGGGAAACTTAATCGAGGATGGTCACTCTGTCTGCAGAACATGCACAAAAAAAGTCTCTGTGATAGAGGTAAACACTTCAAATCTGCCGAGTCGTCCTGAGACCATCATCCACTGTTGTAGCGAACGCAAGGCAAGTTAACTTTGACCTCAATACAAAAAACTACATCTGGGAAATAATTGGGCACAAAATGTTGTTTTGAGTTGAAATGTTTTATCTCACTCACTTGAAATAAACTTGAAGCTTCCGCGAAGAAAAGTTCGCAGCAAGTGGCTTTGAGCTAAAGACGAACGAACACGTTCAAACAAGACTATTAAGAGTGACATTTAAGAGATAATAATGTATATTCATTGTAGACTTATAACACCGATTTCTTTTTACCACATAATTACGGGGACATATTGAATAGAGATTAATGTCTCTATTCTTACCTGTTAAATCCATTTTGTACAGCGTACAAAACAATCGTCCAGACAAGATGATCACAACAATATTATCAAACTCTGTAAACAATAAATCAACTCCGATTTCATTTTCAATACAATCAAAAACGGAGACGCAAGATGACAAGTTGTACTTGAATGAAATGAGAGCGCGCGTCCGTTGTGATATATGGATGTGCGCGCTGTGTTATAATGCGTTGCTATTGACGACGGTCATTATAAGGAAGGAAATGCCACATAATAGAATCTTACTTTGAAAAGTGCATAGAGCTGCTTGTTTTATTTGTTGTTTGTTGATTCTTAAATATAAAACTTGTTGAAATGTTTTCAGTGTGAGCATCAGTTCTTTTTTAACACTTTCATCTTGTTTTAACAAAACCGTGATAATATTGATAATCACGATAATTTCGGTCACTATAATCGTGATATGAATTTTTCATACCGTCCCATCCCTAGGTGTGAACACTGGATTTTCAACACAGGGATTGATTTGTCATGCACAAGTGGATCTCTGAGTGAGTGAGTGAGTGGAGGCGGGGCTCATTTGCATATTCATAGAACCACGCATACTAAATGAGGCAAGGGTGACGAGTTACATTCAAGATATTTTAAAGCCTGAATAATTTTTTTTCAAAGAAAAAGGGTTAAATATGTAATTTTGGTGATCAAAGATGAGATTTAAGGGATAAAATGATCGACTACAGGGAGACTTTAATTCTGCCAGAATATTCCAGCACAATGAATAGCAGGTTTCCCATTTTGAAACGTCTCGTATGAGCAGGAACATCACTAACACACGCCACACACTGGTTTCTCCACGTGGGGTTGAGAAAGACCAACACAGAGCATTAGTGAGCATCTCCCATGATGCAACACACACTCAACGCAGGAGGGGTTTGTGTGTCAGCGTCAACTTTCATGTGGCGGTTTGCTCTTTAAATACACTCATCATGTCGATTATATGATTAATAATCAGCATCTGAAAGCTGGAGAGTAAATGCCTTCACTGAAAGGGTTTCAGGATGATACAGGGTTGAGACGCGTTTGTTTCTTCATATGTGCTATATGAGTGAATTGATTATAATTATAATTTCAACATTAAGCTGTGGAAACGTCCTGTTCTTTATCTTCTGGAGGGAATCAAAAAGTTGAGTTGACACATAGTTTGGAGGAAAAAAAAACATATTTTCTATTCTGCAATGCTGATTGCAGAAACAACTCATTTGTGTCCAGTTTTATTTCTCATGAGGAGTTTTATGAAAGAAACTGCTTTGTTCACACACACTGTTTGAGATCTTCAAACCAGCAAGAGCTAAAATATAAGTGCACTTAATTGTGCACTTCAAATCTTCAAAGAATATTTTTTTTAAAACTGTACTTGCAGATCATATAATATTAATGAAATAAAAGGCCATTTAACTGTACTTAAAGATAGCTCACTTTCATGACTATGATTCTTGAGTACACTTAAGTGAAGTGCAGTTGTAAAAGTTTTTCTTTAAAGTACATTATAAATCATTATGTTTTAAAGGGGACCTATTATGCCCTTTTTTACAATATGTAATATAAGTCTCAGGTGTCCCAGGAATAATCTGTGAAGTTTCAGCTCGTAATACCCCACAGATCATTTATTAGAAGTTTATACACCACTTATTTATTATATATTTCTGAGTGGGAGGAAAAAAATATGCACTGTTTTCGTGCATGTATCTTTAAATGCAAATGAGCTGCTGCTCCGCCCCCTTTCCAGAAGAGGGCGGAGCCTGTACTGCTCATGCCTCAGATACTCTGATTATCATCTTTTTCTGTGGTTTTCTGAGCGCACGCATAAAGGTGGATGTCAGACGGACATTATTAAACTGAATATTAACACATTCCTTAACACATCATTTGTTGTGCTTTAAAAAAGTGCACTTTTGATGCGTTGACTAAAGCACATATAAAGAACTTGATTCATTTTAACTTTAGTGTGTTATTCAATAAACGTGTAATTACAAATACGTTTTAATACATACAAGTTTTAATAGAAATTAAGTTAAAGTGTTCTTTTTTTCACAAGTTTCACAAGTCAGATGCATTTAATCAAAACAAACAGTTTAATTCTCAAACCTTCCTCACAGAATTGCCCTTTTTTATGTAAATGATCCCATTAATGCATTGGAGGAAGCCACCACACACACACACACGCACGCACGCACGCACGCACGCACGCACGCACGCACACACACAAACACACACACACTGTAAGCTGGAGCCGACCCGGTCGAGAGGAGATGAACACAGACACACACACACACACACACACACACACACACACACACACACACACACACACACACACACACACACACACACACACACACACACACACACACACACACACACACTGTAAGCTGGAGCCGACCCGGTAGAGTGGAGATGAACACAGACACACACACACACACACACACACACACACACACACACACACACACACACACACACACACACAAAAACACACACACTGTAAGCTGGAGCCGACCCGGTCGAGAGGAGATGAACACACACACACACACACACACACACACACACACACACACACACACACACACACACACACACACACACACACACACACACACACACACACACACACAGACACACTGTAAGCTGGAGCCGACCCGGTAGAGAGGAGATGAACACACACACACACGCACAGTGTAAATAAGTTGTGTCGAAGTGGGCGGAGCTTCAACTTCA